>NW_027601614.1:0-99866 GCF_053455715.1 Rhinoraja longicauda
GTCACCCTAAGACCTCCGTCCACTAGTACATCTGGGAGATTGATTGTGTCTTCCTTATTAAGACAGATCCAATGTACCTGGTCAGCTCGTCTGCCATTTCCTTGTTTCCTTAATAAATTCGCCTGCTTCTGTCTTCAAGGGACCCACATTTATCTTACCATTTTTTAAACTATTGACATACCTAAATAAGCTTTTACTATACACATTTATGTTCTTGGATATTAGGTTACCGCTAAACTGTAGCCTTGAAATCAGAGGAATTAAACATCAGCAGGTGTCCACATTGCTCAAAGATGCAAAAAACATAACATAATTGCCTGTCATATACATTGGTCATTTTTATAATAGTCCTTGATCATTGACGTGTTTATTTCAGTGTCTACGAGTGCCAGGTTTGCACTGCACGACGGGAGATTTTCTCGCTTGAACTACTTGATAAATAAGCACACAAATAAAGTCTGCGTGTGTGGCAGCTTTCTCTGTGCCGCTGTGTAGACAGCCCAGACGGATGAGTTGGTCATTTACTCTCAGAACGACCTTGTTGTCTGGCCTGAGGGTTTGAATTCACATCTACCTGTCGACTGGTCTGAAGTAGTTCACTACAAAATAAACTGCAGATTGAATAGACCCACAGGTAGTGTTCACCGCCTGGAATTAATATTCCCACTGGCGAAGGGAAGAGCACAGTTACTCAACTCCCCCTTTCTCAGATCTGAAGATACGTTTTAATTTTCAGCGTTGTGTATTATTCTTTCAAATGTATGCCGGAGAGAGTTCATTACCATTTCTAACCTGTGTTAATTAAGAAGAAAATAACAAGTTAATGCATCTTCAGCTGCCGTGTTTACCAGCGTGGATCGAGCAGCAAAATGGAGTTAGTTCTCATTAAAGTTTAGATTAATTATGGATACTGAACTTGAGTTGACCCTTTAGAATCGAACATTTGAATTAAAAAGAAGGGATTCTTTGAGAGGATCTGGGAAAAATGGATCGTTTATTTGAGCCATGACACCAACTAGATAAATGCCGAGCTAGATATTGGAAGATTGTGTTATATAGAACTAGATGGTATGTTTGTGCGAATATTGAAATACCTCTAGATAACAATCGTTACTTTTTAATATTTTATTTAGTAAGTGTACCACACTGTCTTATGCATATGCATTTATTTATTTATCTATCACCTTTATTTATTTATTCATTTTTGATATTTTTCTTATTTTATTTTATTTATGTCGATGATGTACTGTTTTGTATATATCTCTGTGAAAAATCAATAAAATCTGATTGAAAAAAAGAAAGGATCCTTTATTTTACATCTTATCAAATGTAAAACATCGGGGTCAGATTTAATGTGATCATGTCACTGCTTATCCACACCCATCACTGACCACACTGATAATGTCACTGCTTATGCACACCCATCACTGACCACACTGATAATGTCACTGCTTATCCAGACCCATCACGGACCACACTGATAATGTCACTGCTTATCCAGACTCATCACTGACCACACTGATAATGTCACTGCTTATCCAGAGAGAGAGAGAGAGAGAGTGAGGATTGTGGAGAGGAAGAGGGAAGGAGTGTGGAGAGTAAGGGAGGTGAGTGGGGAGGGAGGAAGGTGTGTGGGGAGAGAAAGGGGAGGAGTGGAGTGAAAGGAGGAGGAGTGTGGGAATGGAGGATGGGAAGAGAGGGGATGTGGGGAGAGGAATTGAATACTGTGGGAAGAGAGAGAAGGTAGGATGAATGTGGAGAGCGAGGGGGAGTGTGGTGGGAGAGAGGGGGAGTGTGGGTTAAATGACGGGGAGGAGTGTGGGGAAATAGGTTGTTTTAGGGGACAGGGGAGGGAGGAGTGTGAGAGAGAGGGAGGAAGGATTGTATGGAAAGAGTGGAGGGATGGGGACAGAGAGGAGGGGAGAGAGAGGGATAGGAGTGACGGGAGGGTGGTGGGGTATTGGGAGAGATAGAGGGGGTGTTGGGAGAGAGGGGGAGGAGTGTGGGCAGAGAGGGGGTTGTGCGTGGGGAGAGAGATGGGGAGGAATGTGGGGAGAGAGAGAGGGGGAGGAGTGTGGGGAGACAGAGGGGGAGGAGTAGTGAGTGTGTGGGGAGAAAGACGGAGTGTGGGGATGGAGAGTGAGAGGAGAGTGGGGAGAGAGGATGTGCGGAGAGAGAGGGGGAGCAGTGTGGGGAGAGAGATTAGAGGAGTGTGGCAGGACAGAGAGGAGTGTGGGGAGATAGTGGGGAGGAGTGTGGAGAGAAGGGAGGAGGTGGGAAGTCAGAGGGTCGGAAAATTGGTGAGCAAGAGGGGGATTAGTATGTGGGGAGAGTGAATGGCGGAGGGGGAGGAAGAGAGGCAGAGAGAGTGAGGAGTGTTGGGGGAGACGCATTATGTGTTACTCATTTTAACCACTGCCTATTAAAATGAAAATAACAAATAAATATGTCTGCACCTGCCAACGCGGATAGAACAGCAAGATGCAGTGAGAGCTCATTAGAGATGAGATTAATTACTGATAATATCACTGCTTATCCAGACCTATCACTGACCACACTGATAATATCACTGCTAATCCAGACCCATCACTGACCACACTGATAATGTCACTGCTTATCCAGACCCATCACTGACCACACTGATAATGTCACTGCTTATCCAGACCCATCACTGACCACACTGATAATGTCACTGCTTATCCAGACACATCACTGACCACACTGATAATGTCACTGCTTATCCAGACCCATCATTGACCACACTGATAATGTCACTGCTTATCCGGACCCATCATTGACCACACTGATAATGTCACTGCTAATCCAGACCCATCACTGACCACACTGACGTCACACACAGGTATGTTCTTTGTGTCATCCATTCCAAGGACATCTCACATACTGTAACAACCAGCTACCCAGTTCCATCGCATGCTGCTCAAATATATTTTCACCACCTTTGACAACATTTGCCCCGTCCTGATTGGTACGGACACCTCTGAACTCACTGATGGTTTCACTTCCCATCTGCGTCTGATTCTGAACACACTTACACTACGAATGATCACCCAAATACAGAAAAATCAAGACTTAACTGCTCTTGCAAGTTCCAGTGCTCTCCTCAGTTGTACTTAAAATATCTGCAAGGCCTTTTTATGTAGTTCTGGTCACCATATTATAGATATGATGTCCTGTTGCCAGAGACAGCGCGGAACAGATTCACCAGGATGTTATCTGGAATGGACAGCGTTAGTTTGAAGACATAATCAATTGGCTGGGCTTGGTCTTCTTGGAGCGCAGGAGGATGAGGGGTAATCTCATAGACGTGTTTTAGATCATGAAAGGAATAGATCGGGTAGATGCTCAGCTTCTCCTGCCCTGAGTAGGAGAATCGAGGTCCAGAGGACATACGTTTAAGTTGAATGGAAAATGATCAAATAGGAATCTGAGGGGTAACCTTTTCACACAATGGGTGGTGGATGTATGGAACAAACTGCCTGAGGAGGTATTTGAGGCAGGGGCTATCCCAATATTTGTGAAACAGTTAGACAGGTTGGGTACATGAATAGGACAGGTTTGGTGGGATATGGACTAAATGCAGACAGGTGGAACTAATGTAGATGGGGCCTGTTTGCTGGTGTGGGCAAGTTGGGCCAAAGTGCCTGATTCCACACCATATCACTCTATGACTCTATGAGTACAGGGCTGAACTACCTCCTCTGGCAGTTCGTTCCACACCCCCCCAACCTTTGTGTGAAAAATACCCCTCAGGTTCCGATTAAACCCCCCCCCCCCCACCTCATCTTAAACCTAGCCCCCTGGTTCTTGATTCCCCTTCTCTGTGCATCTACCAGATCTATTCCTCTCATTATATTGTCCAGCTGTAGAAGATCATCCGTCATCCTCCTGCAGCAAGGGATATAGTACTAGCCTATATGCACCAAGGGATATAGTACTAGCCTATATGCACCAAGGGATATAGTACTAGCCTATATGAACCAAGGGATATAGTACTAGCCTATATGCACCAAGGGATATAGTACTAGCCTATATGCACCAAGGGATATAGTACTAGCATATATGCACCAAGGGATATAGTACCAGCCTGCTGAACCTGTCCCTCCAGATCAGGCCCACTGTTCCTGGTAACATCCTCGTAAATCTCCTCTATCACCTTTCCAGATTGACACCATCTTTCCTGTATCATGGTGCCCACAACAGAACACAATATTCCAAATGCGGCCTCACCAACGTCTTACACAACGGCAACATAACCTCCGTATATCTATACACAATGCTATGACCGAAGACGGCCAATGTTACAAAAGTCTTTTTGACCACACTATCAACCCGTGACGCTACATTTAATACACGATGTACCTGTCGTCCTAGATTGCTCTGCTCTACAGTTCATTCACCTTTCTGCCTCGGTTCAAGGTCAGCGGTACTGACACTTCTGAACTCACTGATGATTTCACTTCCCATGTGCGTCTGATTTTGAATACATTTGCACTACAGGTGAACATCCAAATAAAGAATAATCAAGACTTAACTGCTCCCCCAAGTGCAGCGCTCTCCTCAGTCGTACTTCGAATATCTGCGAGGCCCTTTTGTGTAGTTCTGGTCACCATATTATACCAATGATGTCCTGTTGCCAGAGGCAGTGCGGAACAGATTCACCAGGATGTTATCTGGAATGGACCGCGTTAGTTTGAGGACAGATTTGATCAGGTGGGATTGATCTCATTGGAGCAATAATGCAGAGGGACGACCTTACTGAGGCATGTAAAATTATGTCAACTACAGCAGGGTTGAGTAGATGGTCACAGTTATTTCCCAGGCTGGGAGAATCTAAACCTAGAGAACGTACGTTTAATTAAAAGGGGAGAGATTTAAGGGAATTCTGACTTCAACGATGGAACAATATTTTCTTTTGAGGCGGTGGGGACAGATACCATCACAGCAAATAAACAGCATTTGGACAGCCATTTGTTTCGGATGGAAATGGACGGATATGGGACAAATACAGGTGAATGAGATTACCGTAGATAGGCATCTCGGTCTGCAGTCGGGCCGAAGGACCTGTTTCCCTGCTGTTCCCATGATTGGAATCAGAGGTTCTGTTATCTCTAATGTGCTCTGTCATCGGTCTCCCCAGTTGTAGCCACATAGCAGACACATCACTGTCTGCACAACAGTGGCGATACTGTATTGGGTGGTGGTGTCACCAACAACGGAGGCACATTGTTCATCACCCTCACAAGTGTCCAACAGGTGTTTCACTCTCCTCAAACTAAACTCTAGCCTGGACATCCGAGGAATTAAACGTAAATAGGTGTCGAAAGTTCTCACACCTGCAGTTTAAACAACAAAATGATATAACTGCCTGTCATATACGCTGGTCATTTTAATATGTCTCTGATCATTGAAGTGTTTCTTTCAGTTTCTCTGTGTGTCAGTTATACACAGCAGGAAGCGAGAAACGCTCTCTTGAATTAGTTCATATATAGGCACAGAAATACAGACTGAGTGCGTGTGAGAGCTCTCTTAAATTCACTGGAATTTAAGATGAGAGGGGATCTTGTCGAAACATGTAGAATTCTGAAGAAGGGTCTCCACCCATTCCTTCTCCCAAGAGATGCTGCCTGTCCCGCTGAGTTTCTCCAGCTTTTTGTGTCTATCTTCTATTTAAACCAGCATCTGCAGTTCCTTCTTACACATATACATATCTTAAGGGATTGGACAGGCTAGATACAGGAAAAATATTCCCGATGTTGTGGGAGTCCAGAAAAGGGATCACAGTTTACGAATAAGGGGTAGCTCAATTATTACTGAGATGAGGAAAAACTGATCTGTCGTCGGCCTCGCCAGTTGAGATGAATTGTGAATCTGTGGAAATCTCTGCCACAGAAGGCAGTGGAGGTCAATTCACAGGAGGTTTTCATGGGAGAGTCAGATATAGCTCTTAGGGCTAACGGAATAAAGTTGCACGGGGAGAAATCAGGAACGGGGTACTGATTTAGGATGGTCGGCCATGATCATGTTGAATGGCGGTGCGGGCTCAAAAGGGCAAATGGCCTACTCCTGCAAGTATTTTCTTTGTTTCTATGTTTCGAAACCACTGTGGACAGCATAGACGGGTGACTTGGTCATTAACGCTCAGAACGACTTTGCTGTCATGTCTGTGGGTTTGAATTAGCATCAACCTGTCAACTGGTCTGAAATAGTTCAATAAAAAAATAAACTGCAGATTGAACAGAACCTCGCCTTGTGTTCACCGGCTGGAACTAATAGTCCCCACTGGATGAATGGCATAGCACAATTACTCACCATCGCTGACCACACTGATCAGGTCACTGCTTATCCTGACCCATCACTGACCACGCTAATAATGACACTGCTTATCCAGACCCATCACTGACCACGTTGACAATGTCACTGCTTACCCAGGCCCATCACTGGCCACACTGATAATGTCACTGCTTATCCAGACACATCACTGACGAAATCTCGTTCAAAAAAAATGTTTTTTGGATGACAAATAAAGATATCCTGAATCCTGAATCCTGAATTAACGTCACGCACAGGTATGTTCTTTGTATCATCCAATCCAAGAACATCTCACATACTGTAACAACCAGCTACCCAGTTCCATCGCACGCTGCTCAGATATATTTTCACCGTTGACACCTTTGACAGCATTTGCCTCGTGCTGATTGGCACGGACACCTCTGAACTCGCTGATGGTTTCACTTCCCATCTGCGTCTGATTCTGAACACACTTGCACTACAAATGAACACCAAAATACAGAAAAATCAAGACTTAACTGTTCCTCCAAGTGCAGCGCTCTCCTCAGTCGTACTTCAAATACCTGCGAGGCCATTTTGTGTAGTTCTGGTCACCATATTATAGAAACAATGTCGTGTTGCCGGAGACAGTGTGGAACAGATTCACCAGAATGTTATCTGGAATGGACAGCGTTAGTTTGAAGACAGAATCAATTGGGTGGGATTGGTCTCCTTGGAGCGCAGGAGGATGAGGGGTGATCTTATAGACATGCTTTAGATCATGAAAGGAATAGATCGGATAAATGCTCAGCTTCTCCTGCCCTGATTAGGAGAATCGAGGTCTAGAGGACATACGTTTAAGGTGAAGGGGAAATGATTGAATTGGAATCTGAGGGGTAACATTTTCACACAGTGGGTGTTGGATGAATGGAGCAAACTGCCAGAGGAGGTATTTAAGGCAGGGACTATCCCAACATTCACGAAACAGTTAGACAGGTGCATGAATAGGACAGGTTTGATGGGAAATGGACCAAATGCAGACAGGTGGGACTAGTGTAGATGTGGCATTTTGGCTGGAGTGGGCAAGTTGGGCCGAAGGGCCTGTTTCCACACCATATCACTCTATGACTCTATGGGTACAGGTTTGAACTACCTCCTCTGGCAGCTCGTTCCACACACCCACCATGCTTTATGTGAAAAATTACCCCTCAGATTCCACAGATTCACAATTCATCTCAACTGGGGAGGCCGACGACAGTTCAGTTTTTCCTCATCTCAGTAATAATTGAGCTACCCCTTATTCGTAAACTGTGATCCCTGTTCTGGACTCCCACAGCATCGGGAACATTTTTCCTCTATCTTGCCTGTCCAATCCCTTAAGAATTGTATATGTGTAAGAAGGAACTGCAGATGCTGGTTTAAACAGAACATAGACACAAAAAGCTGGAGTAACTCAGCGGGACAGGCAGCATCTCTTGGAAGAAGGAATGGGTGGAGACCCTTCTTCAGAATTCTATATGTTTCGTCAAGATCACCTCTCATCCTAAATTCCAGTTAATTCAAGAGAGCTCTCACACACACTCAGTCTGTATTTCTGTGCCTATTTATTAATTAATACGAGAGCGTTTCTCCCTTCCTGTTGTATATATTGGCACACATAGAAACTGAAAGAAACACTTCAATGATCTGAGACATATTAAAACGACCAACGTTATATAGGCAGTTATATCGTGTTGTTGTTTAAACTGCAGGTTTGAGAAAATTCGACACCTGTTGGCGTGTAATTCCTCGGATTTCTAGGCTAGAGTTTAGTTTGAGGAGAGTGAAGCACCTGTTGGACACTTGTGAGGGAGATGAACAATGTGCCTCCGTTGTTGGTGACACCACCACCCAATACAGTATCGCCACTGTTGTGCAGTCAGTGATGTGTCTGCTATGTGGCTACAACTTGGGAGGCCGATGACAGAGCACATTAGTGATTACAGAACCGCTGATTCCAGTCATGGGAACTGCAGGGAAACAGGCCCTTCGGCGCGACTCGTCCATTCGGACCGAGATGCATATCTACGGTAATCTCATTCACCTGTATTTGTCCCATATCCCTCCATTCCTATCCGAAACAACGGCTGTCTAAATGCTGTTTATTTGCTGTGATGGTATCTATCCCCACCGCCTCAAATGAAAAGATTGTTGCATATTTGAAGTCAGAATTCCCTTAAACCTCTCCCCTTTCGAATAAACGTAAGTTCTCTGGGTTTAGAATCTCACAGCCTGGGAAATAACTGTGACCATCTACTCAACCCTGCTATAGTTGACATAATTTTACAAGCCTCAGTAAGGTCATCCCTCTGCATTCTTGCTCCAATGAGATAAATCCCACCCGATCAAATCTGTCCTCAAACTAACGCTGTCCATTCCAAATAACATCTTGATGAATCTGTTCCGCACTGCCTCTGGCAACGGAACATCATTTGTATAATATGGTGACCAGAACTACACAAAAGGGCCTCGCAGATATTTGAAGTACGACGTAGGAGAGCGCTGCACTTGGAGGAGCAGTTAAGTCTTGGTTATTCTTTGTTTGGATGTTCAGCTGTCGTGCAAGTGTGTTCACAATCAGACGCACATGGGAAGTGAAACCACCAGTGAGTTCTGAAGTGTCGGTACCGATGAACTGCAACCGAGGCCTATATCTCTTGATGCAGGAGGATGAGGGATGATCTTCTACAGATCAACAAAATAATGAGAGGAATAGATCTGGCAGACGCACAGAGAAGGGGAAGCAGGAACCATGGGGAGCAGGTTTAAGATGAGGGGGTGAAATTTAATCTGAACCTGAGGGGTATTTTTCACACAAAGGGTGGTGGGTGTGTGGAACGAGGTGCCAGAGGAGGTAGTTCAGCCCTGTACTCATAGTCATAGAGTGATATGGTGTGGAATCAGGCCCTTCAGCCCAACTTGCCCACACCAGCCATCAGGCCCCATCTACATTAGTTCCACCTGTCTGCATTTGGTCCATATCCCACCAAACCTGTCCTATTCATGTACCCAACCTGTCTAACTATTTCATAAATGTTGGGATAGTCCCTGCCTCAAATTCCTC
The DNA here is from genome assembly GCF_053455715.1 of Rhinoraja longicauda. Taxonomy (NCBI): domain Eukaryota; kingdom Metazoa; phylum Chordata; class Chondrichthyes; order Rajiformes; family Arhynchobatidae; genus Rhinoraja; species Rhinoraja longicauda. Next base: position 9,392 of record NW_027601614.1, read on the forward strand.
ATCTGGCAATTTGTTCCATACATCCACCACCCATTGTGTGAAAAAGTTACCCCTCAGATTCCTATTCCTATTCAATTCAACTTAAACGTATGTCCTCTGGACCTCGATTCGCCTATTCAGGGCAGGAGAATCCGAGCATCCACTACATCTATTCCTTTCATGATCTAAAACATGTCTATAAGATCACCCCTCGTCCTCCTGCGCTCCAAGGAGAACAATCCCACCCAATTGATTCTGTCTTCAAACTAACGCTGTCCATTCCAGATAACATCCTGGTGAATCTGTTCCGCACTGTCTCTGGCAATAGGACATCATATCTGTAATATGGTCACCAGAACTACACAAAAGGGCCTCGCAGATATTTGAAGTACAACTGAGGAAAGCGCTGGAACTTGGAGGAACAGTTAAGTCTTGATTTTTCTGTTTATGGGTATTCATTTGTAGCGCAAATGCGTTCAGAATCATAAGCAGATGGGACGTTGAACCATCAGTGAGTTCAGAGGTGTCCGTACCAATCAGCACGAGGCAAATGTTGTCAATGTTGTCACTGGTGAAAATATATCTGAGCAGCGTGCGATGGAACTGGGTAGCTGGTTGTTACAGTATGTGAGATGTCCTTGGAATGGATGATACAAAGAACATACCTGTGTGTTACGTTAATGTGGTCAGTGATGGGTGTGGATAAGCAGTGATATTATCTGTGTGGTCAGTGATGGGTCTGGATAAGCAGTGACATTATCAGTGTGGTTAGTGATGGGTCTGGATAAGCCGTGACATTATCAGTGTGGTTAGTGATGGGTCTGGATAAGCAGTGACACTATCAGTGTGGTCAGTGATGGGTCTGGATAAGCAGTGACACTATCAGTAATTAATCTCATCTCTAATGAGCTCTCACTGCATCTTGCTGTTCTATCCACGTTGGCCGGTGCAGACGTTTTTATTTGTTATTTTCATTTTAATAGGCAGTGGTTAAAATGAATAAATATCTTTCTCCTGCATACATGTGAGTAACACATAATGCGTCTCCCCCAACACTCCTCACTCTCTCTGCCTCTCTCCCTCCCCCTCCGTCCATTCTCTCTCTCCCATACCGATCCCCCGTCTCTCTCCCCAATTTTCTGACCGTCTGACTTCCCATCTCCTCCCCTCTCTCCACACTCCTCCCCACTCTCTCCCGACACTCCCCTCTGTCCTGCCACCTCCAATCTCTCTCCCCACACACCTCCCCATCTCTCTCCACACCCCCTCTCTCCCCACTCTCCTCTCATTCTCCACCCCACACTCTGTCTTTTTCCCCACACACTCACCACTCCTCTCATTCTGTGTCCCCACACTCCTCCCCCTCTGTCTCCCCCATTCCCCCTCTCTCTCCCCACATTCCCCCTCATTCCCCACACACCTCCACCTCTATCTCCTCACCTCTCTCCCCCGTTCGTCCATTCTCTGCCCCATCACTCTCTCCCCACATACCTCCCCTCTCTCGCCTCACTCCTTCCTCTATCCCTCCCCTCCCATTTCTCTGCCACATTCCTCCACTCACTCCCCACTCCTCCACTCTCTCCCATCACTCCTCTTGTACCTCTTTCCCCTGTACCCCTCGCTCTCGCTACATTCATCCCCCACCCTCGTTTCACTCTCCCCACTCCTCCCCTCCATCCTCACATTCCTCTAACTCGCTCTCCACACTATCCTTCCTCCCTCTCTTTCACACTCCTCCCACACTGTCTCCCCACTCCTCCCCCTCTCCCCACACTCCTCCCGTTCTCTTGCTACATTTTCCTATATCCCCCACCCACCTCCTCTCCCTCTCCCACACTCCCCCCTGCATCCTTTCTCTCTCCACACAATCCCTCCTCCCGTTCTCTCACACTTCTCTCCCTCCGTATCCCCACTCCTCCCCTCCCTCTCCCCACAGTCCTCCCCTCTCAATTCCCACATTCCTCCTTTCTCTCCACAATCCCCCTCCTCCCCAACACTCCTTCCTCTCTCTCACCCCACACACCTTCCTCTCTCCCACACCCACCTCCTCTCCCTCTTCCCCACTCCACCCCTCCATCCCCACATTCCTCCCACTCTCTCTCCACACAAACCTTCCTCCCTCTCTCTCACACTCCACCCTCCCCTGTCCCCTAAAACCGCCTTTCTCCCCACACTCCTCCCCACACTCCCCGTCTCTCTCCACACTCCCCGCTCGCTCACCACGGTCATCCTGCCTCCTCTCTCTCCCCACTACCTCTCTCTCCCCACACTATTAAATTCCTCTCCCCACACTCCCTTTCTTCCCACCCTCCATCCCCACAATCCTCCTCCTTTCTCTCCACTCCTCCCCTTTCTCTCCCCACACAGCTCCCTTTGTCCCCACACTCATCTCCTCTTCCTCCCCACACTCTTCACTCTCTTTCTCTCTGGATAAGTAGTGACATTATCAGTGTGGTCAGCGATGGGTCTGGACAAGCAGTGACATTATCAGTGTGGTCAGTGATGGGTCTGGATAAGCAGTGACATTATCAGTGTGGTCAGTGATGGGTCTGGATAAGCAGTGACATTATCAGTTTGGTCAGTGATGGGTCTGGATAAGCAGTAACATTATCAGTGTGGTCAGTGATGGGTTTGGATAAGCAGTGGCATTATCAGTGTTGTCAATGAATGGTCTGGATAAGCAGTGACATTATCAGTGTGGTCAGTAATGTGTCTGGATAACCAGTGACATGATCTCATTAAATCTGACCCCGATGTTTTACATTTGATATGATGTAAAATAAAGCATCCTTTCTTTTTTTCTCTTCAGTTTTTATTGCTTTTTCACAGAGATATATACAAAACAGTACAACATCATGAACATAAATAAAATAAAATAAGAAAAACAACAAAAATAAATGAATAAATAAACAAAGGAGATAAATAAATAAATACATTTGAATAAGACAGTGTGGTACACTTACCAAATAAAATATGAAAAAGTAACAATGTTGGTTATCTAGAAATATTTCAATATTCGCACAAACATAACATCTAGTTCCATATAACACAATCTTCCAATATCTAGCTCGGCATTTATCTAGTTGGTGTCATGACTCAAATAAACGATCAATTTTTCCCAGATCCTCTCAAAGAATCCCTTCTTTTTAATTCAAATGTTCGACTCTAAAGGGTTAACTCAAGTTCAATATCCATAATTAATCTAAACTTTAATGAGCACGAACTCTATCTTGCTGCTCTATCCACGCTGGTAAACACGGCAGCTGAAGATGCATTAACTTGTTATTTTCATCTTAATTAACACAGGTTAGAAATGCTAATTAACTCTCTCCGGCATACACTTGAAATAATAACACAAAATGCAGAAAATTAAAATGCAGCTTCAGATTTGAGAAAGGGTGAGTTGGGTAAATGTTCTGTGCGTTTCGCCCAATGGGAAATATTAGTTCCAGCCGGTGAACACGAGCTGTGGCTCTGTTCAATCTGCAGTTTATTTTGTAGTGAACTACTTTAGGCCAGTTGACAGGTAGAAGTCAATTCAAACCCACAGACCAGACAGTAAGGTCGGTCTGAGAGTAAATGACCAACTCATCTGTCTGGGCTGTCCACACAGCGGCACAGAGAAAGATGCCACACACGCAGACTTCATTTATGTGCTTATTTATCATGCAATTCAAGAGAGCATATCTCCCATCATGCAGTGTAAACCTGGCACACGTAGAAACTGAAATAAACACTTCAATGATCAGGGACTGTTATCAAAAATGACCAATATATATGACAGGCAAATCCCATGATTTCAAGGTTAGAGTTCTGTGGTAACAGAATATCCAAGGGCCATTTAAAGTGCTGTACCTGGCGCAACGTTTGGCCAAAGGCTGCCGTGTTTCATGGGGTGGGATGGTGCATTTTAGTTCATCTGAAGTATTCCCATTTACCGGCATATGAATCATCTCCCTCTAAACCATTCCCTTCATGTACCTGTCCAAATGACTTTGTGTTGATATTACTATGTTACCTATGATACCCTGCCCCTCCATGAGATCACTCCACTGCCTGCTGCGCTTCATGAAATAAAGTCCTCGCAGCCCAGCCTTTCCCTGTATCTCCGACCCTTGTTTTCTGGCAACGTGTTGTAAAATATTTTGAGGACTCTTTACAAATTAGTGGCATATTTCCTAAACATGCTGACGAAAAATTATACACGTTACTCCAAGTGCGTCCTCACCAACGTCTTGTCGAACTGAATATAATTTTCCAACTTCTAAATTTTATTCACTGATTGATGAAGACAGTGCTTCAAAAAACCTTCTCCACCACCCCACCTCCCTGTTTCGTCCCTTTTCTTTGAACTATGTAACATAGAAACTTGGAAACATAGAAAATAGGTGCAGGGGAGGCCATTAGACCCTTCGAGCGAGCACCGCCATTCATGGTGATCATGGCTGATCATCCACAATCAGTAACCTGTGCCTGCCTTCTCCCCATATCGCTTGATTCCACCATCCCCTAGAGTTCTGTCTAACTCTCTTTCAAATTCATCCAGTGAATTGGCCTCCATTGCCTTTTGTGGCAGAAAATTCCATAAATTCACAAGTCTCTGGGTGAAAAAGTTTCTTCTCACCTCAGTTTTAAATGGCCTCCCCTTTATTCTTAGACTTTGGCTCCTGGTACTAGACTCCCCCAACTTTGGAAATATTTTTCCTACATCTAGCTTGTCCAGTACTTTTATAATTTTATACGTCTCTATAAGATCCCCTCTCATCCTTCTAAACTCCAGTAAATACAAGCCCAGTCTTTCCAATCTTTCCTAATATGACAGTCCCGCCATCCCAGGGATTAACCTCGTGAACATATGGCGCACTGCCTCAACGTCCTTCCTCAAATTATGAGACCAAAAAATACAACTGCAAAAGATCCTCTTTGCACCTTTATTCAAATCCTCTCGTAATGAAGGCCAACATGCCATTATCTTTCTTCCATGCCTGCTGTACCTGCACGCTTACTTTCAGTGACTGGTGTACAAGGACACCCAGGTCGTGTTGTACTTCCCCGTTACCTCATCTGACACCATTGAGATAGTAATCTGTCTCTTTGTTTATGCTGCCAAAGTGGATAACCTCACATTTATCTACATTATATTGCATCTGCCATGCATCTGCCCACTCACTCAACCTGGCGTAGTCACCCTGCAACCTCTTAACATCCTCTTTGCAGTTCACACTGTCACCCAGCATTGTGTCATCTGCAGACTTGCTGGAGTTACTTCTAATGTATGGATCCCTTTGCTCTACAACACTCCCTAGCTAACTACCATTCACGGTAACGATCATGCCCTGATTTTACTTCAAAAATTAAAATCTCACACTTATCTGGAAGAAACACCGTTTGCTATTTCTCAGCCCATTTTCCAATTTGAAAAGTTCCTGCTTTAATTCTTGCTAAACATTTTCAGTCTGTGATACCATCTACTTTAGTGTCAACTGCAAACTTAAAAATTAGTCTTTGTACAATTTCATGCAACTCATTGATATGGATGACAAACAACATTGAGCCCAGCACAGATCTAATCTGTCTTCTAACTATTCATTCCAGATAACATCCTGGTGAACCTGTTCCGCACTGTCTCTGGCAATAGGACATAATTTCCATGATATGGTGACCATAACTACACAAAAGGGCCTCGCAGATATTTGAAGCACAACTGAGGAGGCCGCTGCACGTGGAGGAGCAGTTAAGTCTTGATTTTTCCATAATTTCATGTTCAGCTGCAGTGCAGGTTTGTTCAGAATCAGACGCAGATTGGAAATGAAACCATCTGTGAATTCAGGGGTGTCAGTCCCGATGAGCTGGAACCGAGACAAAAAGATGCATTAACTGTAGAGCAGAGGGATCTAGCACGACAGGTACACAGTGCGTTAAATGTAGCGTCATAGGTAAATAGTTTGGTCGAAAAGGCTTTAGGCACATTGGCCTTCATCAGCGAGAGCTTTGAGTTTTGAAGTTGGGAGGTCATGTTGCAATTGTTTAAGACGTTGGTGAGTCCATATTTAGATTATTGTGTTCAGTGTTGGGCACCGTAGTATCGGGAAAATGGTGTAAATCTGCAAAGGGCGTAGAGCAGATTTACGAGGATGTTGCCAGGACTGGAGGGCCTGGTCTACAGCCACAGATTCAGCAGGCTGGTAATTTATTCTTTGATGCGCAGGATTAACTGGGGTGATCTTTTAGAGGTGAACAAAATAATGAAAGGAATACACCTGGCAGGCGCACAGAGAAGGGGAAGCAAGAACCATGGGACGGAGGTTTAAGATGAGGTGGGAACATTTCATCGGAACCTGAGGGGTAATTTATCACACAAAGTTTGGTGGGTGAATGGAACGAGTTGCCAGAGGAGGTTTTTCAGGCCGGTGCTCATAGAGTCATGGAGTGATACGTTGTGGAAACAGGCCCTTCGGCCCAACTTGCCCACACCGTCCAACATGTCCCTGCTCCCACCTGCCTCCGTTTCATCCATATCCCTCCAAACCCGTCCTATTCGTGTACCTGTCTAACAATTTCTTAAATGTTGGGATTGTCCCTGCCTCAACTACCTCTTCTGGCAGCTTGTTCCATGCATCCACCACCCTTTGTGTGAAAGAGTTATCCCACCGATTCCAATGACAGCTTTTCCTATTCATGTTAAAAGTATGTCCTCTGGAGCTCGATTCTCGTACTCAGGGCAAGAGAATCTGTGCATTTATCCGATCAATTCCTCTCATGATCAAATACACCTAAATAAGATCACCCCTCTTCCTCTTGTGCTCCAATGGATAGTCCGAGCCTACTCAACCTCTTCCTACAGGTCAGACACTGGCACTATCCTCGTAAAATGTACCTGGAACGTTTCCAGTTTGGCAACGTCTTTCCTATAACACGGTACCCAGAACAGAACATAATACTCCAAATGCAGCCTCACGAAGGTCTTATATTACTGCAACATGACCTCCCAACATCCATACTCCATACCCTGGCTGATAAAGGCCAATGTGCCAAAAGCCTTTTTGTCAACACCAGATCGACCTGTGCTTCCGCCTTCAAGGAACTGTGCACCTGCACTCCTAGATCCCTCTGCCCTACAACACTACCCAGAACCCTACCATTCACTGTGTCGGTCCTGCCCAGGTTAGATTTCTCAAAATGCAATACCTCACTTTGCAATACTGTAGTGGGTGCGGTCACCGCGGTAATCAGGCCAGACGCCAGGTGAGTAATCAATAACTTTAATAACTGTATTACCTGTAGTATCAAACACCGCACTCCAGAAAGAGAAGGTGAGTCGACACACCCAAACCCTTTATAGTCCCAGACCACCTGACCCAAGAGGACTGACCCAGGAAGTGACCTAATCCCTCCCGTCCACTGAGTGCCGAGTGGAATGACCAAGGGAGTGGCCTAGCCCCCGGGTGCCGCCACAGGACCCCCGCCCCAAGAACCGAAGGCACGAAACGGACAGGGGGACGGATGAAACGGCCAGCCCGTGTGCGCGCCACGGCGGGCGCAGGAAGCAGAACCACCCCGCCAGGGGAAGGCACCCGCGGGAACTTCGGGGGTAAGGGCCGGGACGCGGGACGACCCCGAGGGCGAGGCTGCGCCAGTAGCACCGGCTGGCTAATGTCCACATGCGCCGGCTTCAGCCGTGAAAGAGAGACCGTCTCAGGACGACCCCCCATGTCCAACACGAAGGTGGCAGAGCCCCGCTCCAGCACTTTGAACGGTCCCTCATAAAGCCGCTGAAGGGGTGGCCGGTGGGCATCCCGACGCAGGAACACAAAAGGACAGTCCTGCAGGGCGGAAGGGACATGTGACCGCACCGAACCGTGGCGAGACGTCGGCACTGGCGCCAGCGAGCCCACCGTCTCCCGAAGGCGTTGCAGGGCGGCTGAGGGCTGTTCTGCCTGACCCTGGGCGGGGGGAACGAACTCTCCGGGCACCGTCAACGGAGCCCCGTAAACCAATTCCGCCGAGGAGGTGGCCAAGTCCTCCTTGGGGGCGGTGCGGACACCCAGTAAAACCCACGGCAACGCGTCAACCCAGTCCGGGCCAACGAGCCTGGCCTTCAGAGCGGCCTTGAGCTGGCGGTGGAAACGCTCCACCAGGCCGTTCGCCTGCGGATGGTACGCTGTGGTGCGGTGCAGGTTAACCCCCAGCAGTTGGGCCATGGATGACCACAGCTCGGAGGTGAATTGTGGCCCCCTGTCGGACGTAATATGGAGCGGAACCCCAAATCTGGCAATCCAATTTGCCGCCAAGGCCCGGGCACAAGTAGAGGCACACGTGTCCGGCAGTGGAACTGCCTCCGGCCACCGCGTGAAACGGTCCACCATTGTCAGGAGGTAGGTGAAACCCCGAGAAGGCGGCAGCGGCCCCACGATGTCCACATGGATGTGGTCAAAACGGTGGCGAGGGACGGGGAACTCCTGGAGCGGCGCACGCACATGCCGCTGTACCTTTGAGGTTTGGCACGGGATGCAGGTGCGCACCCAATGCCCAACCTGCTTGCGTAACCCGTGCCAAACGAAACGGGAAGCCACGAGGGTCGTCGTTGCCCGAATGGAAGGGTGGGACAGCCCGTGGAGCACCTCGAACACCCGGCGTCGCCAGGCAACAGGCACGATTGGGCGTGGCTGCCCGGTGGACACATCGCAAAGCAGTGTCGCGCCCCCAGTGCCACAGGGAACGTCCTCCAACCTGAGGCCCGAAACGGCGGTACGGTAGGCGGACATCTCGTTATCGGACAGCTGGGCCGCCGCCAGGGCTGAGTAGTCGATTCCATCAGCCACTTGCAGGACGGCGTGGACCGCGGGTCGAGACAAGGCGTCGGCCACCCGGTTGTCTTTACCCCCGATGAAACGGATGGAGGTAGTAAATTCAGAGATGTAAGCCAGCTGCCGCTGCTGGCGAGCTGACCACGGATCGGACACCTTGGCGAAAGCGAAAGTAAGGGGCTTGTGGTCCGTGTATGCGGTGAAAGTCCGCCCCTCGAGAAAATAGCGGAAGTGGCGGACCGCAAGGTAAAGGGCAAGGAGCTCGCGGTCAAAGGCACTGTAGTTCCGCTGTGCGCCGCTGAGGTGCCTACTGAAGAAGGCCAGAGGCTTCCAACACCCATCCGTGTGCTGTTCGAGCACCGCCCCAACCGCTACTTCTGAAGCGTCGACCGTCAGGCTGGTTGGTGCATCAACCCGTGGATGCACGAGCATCGTGGCCGCAGCCAGGGCTTCCTTGGCGTGTTGGAACGCCGCCACCGCCTCGTCGGTCCATTCGACCTCCCTGCGCTTGCCCGCCATGAGATGGAAAAGCGGGCGCATGATCCGGGCTGCAGATGGCACAAATCGGTGGTAAAAGGCCACCATTCCCACGAACTCCTGGAGGCCCTTCACAGTGGTCGGGCGTGGAAACTGGCGGACCGCGTCCACCTTGTTGGGGAGCGGCAGCGCACCGTGCGTGGTCACGTGGTGGCCAAGGAATTCGATGGATGCCACCCCGAAACGGCATTTGGTGATGTTGATGGCCAGCCCATGATCGCTAAGGCGCTGGCATAGCTGGCGGAGATGGGCAGCATGCTCCTGTCTCGAGCGGCTCGCCACCAATATGTCATCAAGGTACACGAATACGAATTCCAAGCCACGGCACACGAAGTCCATAAGTCGCTGAAAGGCTTGCGCAGCGTTCTTGAGTCCGAACGGCATGCGGAGGAATTCAAATAGGCCAAATGGCGTCACGATTGCCGTCTTGGGGACGTCGTCGGGGTGGACTGGAATTTGGTTATAGCCCCGCACCAGGTCGACCTTGGAAAACACCGTGGCCCCAGCCAGGTGGGCATTAAAATCCTGGATGTGAGGGACCGGATACCTGTCGGCGATTGTGGCATCGTTAAGCCGACGGTAATCTCCGCAAGGACGCCAACCACCGTCTGCCTTGGGGACCATATGTAGCGGGGACGCCCACGGGCTGTCTGAACGGCGCACGATCCCCAGTGACTCCATAAGGCGGAACTCCTCCCGAGCGAGACGGAGCTTGTCCGGTGGAAGACGCCGTGCCCGGGCGTACAAGGGCGGGCCAGTAGTCGTTATATGATGCACCACCCCATGCTTCGGGGCGGCGGAGTGGAACTGTGGGTCCAGAATATCGGGGAATTCGGCCAGAATTCGTGAGAACACTGCGTCCACGGACGACAGGGGCCCATCAGGACGCACGACCGGGTCGCCCAAGCGGAGGAAAATGGGCTGCAGAGTGACGGAGTGCACCAAACGCTGCGCTTAACGTCCACGAGCAGGGAATGTGCCCGTAGGAAATCTGCACCCAACAGTGGCTGGGACACATCCGCGATCACAAATGGCCACGAGAAGCTGCTCGCCCCGAAGTTGAGGGAGATCGTGCGCACACCATATGACCGGATTGTGGTCCCGTTGGCTGCGGCGAGGAGGGGACCGCGGTTACCACTACGGAGGTCAGCCTGCGAAGGGGGAACAACACTCACCTCCGCCCCGGTGTCTACGAGGAAACGGGCCCCGGAGCGGCGGTCCCACGCAAACACACGATGAATCTGGCCGGCCGCCGAAGCAATCAGTGACGGCCGGCCTCTGCGTTTCCCGGGAACGAACAGGGCTGCCGGCATTGACGGGCCGAAGGGCCCCACCGCCGATGGAAATAGCACCAGCCCCCTCTGCTGGGTTCCGTGAAGACGGGCGGCTGTGCGGGCCGATCTGACCACCAGCGACCTCCGGTGGCATGTGGAGGAACTGCCGGCAGGCTGCGCGCGACCCCTGGGTCCGACCACCAGCGACCTCCGGTGGCGGGTGGGGGAACTGCAGGCGGGCCGTGCGAAAAAGACGCGCCGCCGGCTGGGTGAGCTGCTGAAGCCGGATACCGTCGGGAAGGCTGTCGGGGAGTGGTAGTGATGCGGGCGATTGAGGCTCCTACCTGCGGGTAGTCGTCGGCCGTTGGATGGAGTTCCAACGCGTCGAGGGCCAGGTGACGGGCCATCATGAGCTGATCAGCGCGCCTGCCCAACGCCTGCATGTTGGGGAACGGGGCGTCGAGGAGCTGCTGGCGGAGGTCGGACGGCAGCAGCATCAGGTAAACATGCTTAAAAAGGAACCCGGGCTCGTAGTCGCCTAGCAGTGCCTGCATGTCGGCCAGTAGTACCGACGGGTGGCGGTCACCCAGGGGCGGCATTCGGATGATCCGGGTTGCCCGCTCAGCCTCGCAGAGGCCGAACTGCTGACGGAGGAAGGCTTTAAGGGCCACGTATTTATCGGTTGCCGGGGGGTCGCGGAGGAAGGGTCGGACCAGGCGCGCGGTGGCCGGGTCGAGGGCGCTGACCACGTGAAAGTATTTGGTGGCGTCGGCAGTTATTCCCCGCAGGGCGAACTGTGCCTCGGCCTGGTCAAACCAGAAGTCGGGGTCCTCGGTCCACAATGGAGGCAGCCACACCGACACGGCGTGGATAGCGGCGCGGGCGGCAGGGTCCGCGGGAAGGTCCAAAAACGGTTGTGGTTGTGGTTGTGGTTCACTGGAAGAGTCGGGTAGTTGCAGGTTCTGGTCCATCGCGACTTGCGAGGGAAAGTCGGGGTCACCAGTGTAGTGGGTGCGGTCACCGCGGTAATCAGGCCAGACGCCAGGTGAGTAATCAATAACTTTAATAACTGTATTACCTGTAGTATCAAACACCGCACTCCAGAAAGAGAAGGTGAGTCGACACACCCAAACCCTTTATAGTCCCAGACCACCTGACCCAAGAGGACTGACCCAGGAAGTGACCTAATCCCTCCCGTCCACTGAGTGCCGAGTGGAATGACCAAGGGAGTGGCCTAGCCCCCGGGTGCCGCCACAATACCATACTTTGATTTGACTATAGGAGTAAAGAGGTCCTTCTGCATTTGTATAGGGCAATGGTGCGACTACATCTGGAATATTGTGTGCAGTTTTGGTCTCCTAATTTGAGGAAGGACATCCTTGCGATTGAGGCTGTGCAGCGTTGATTCACGAGGTTAATCCCCGGGATGGCGGGACTGTCAAATGAGGAAAGATTGGAAAGACTGGGCTTGTGTTCACTGCAATTCAGATGTATGAGATGGAATCATATAGAAATGGATAAAATTATAAAAGGACTGGAGAAGCTAGATGCAGGAAACTTTTTTCCGATGTTGGGGGAGTCCAGAACAAGTGGGCACAGTCTAAGATTGTAGGGGAGGCCATTTAAAACTGAGGTGAATTTATTTTTTCACCCAGAGAGTTGTGAATTTGTGGAATTCTCTGCCTACGAAGGCAGTGGAGGCCAACACATTGGATGAATTTAAAAGAGAGTTAGCTAGAGTTCCAGGGCCAAGCGGAATCAAGGGATATGGGGAGAAGGCAGGCACAGGTTACTGATTGTGGATGCTCTGCCATGATCACAATGCATGGCGGTGCTGGCTAGAAGGGCCAAATGGCATCCTCCTGCACCTATTTTCTATGTTTCTATGCTTCTCACATTTATCTGCATTAATTCCATCAACCATTCCTCAGTACACGTGGCTAATCGATCAAGATCCTATTGCACTTCATCACAACCATCTTTACTGACTGCAAAACAACCCACTTTTGTTTCATCTGCAAACTTGCTAATCTTGCCGCTGCGTGATCTCATCCAAATCTTTGATATAGATGACAAACAGTAACGGGCCCAGCAGCGAACCCTAACGCATGCCACTAGTCACTGGCGTCCAGTCTGAGAAGCAACCTTCCACTATCACCCCCTGCTTCCTTCCATGAAGCCAATTTGCTATCCATTCAGCTATCTCTCCTTGCGTCTCATGCGATCTAACCTTCAAGAGCAAGCTACCACGAGGAACCTTCTCGAATACAATGCTGAAGTCCATGTATTCAATATCTACAGATCTGCCCTGATCGCCCTTTTTTGCTCACTTCTTAGAAAAGCTGACTATAAAAGGTACTATCAGGTACAGAAATACTAAAGCTACTCATTATAAAATGTATTATATTAAGGTGCTAACACAAAAATACTCTCTCAAACTTGAAGGACCATTTAGACAGGCATCGATTAGCCATTGATAGGAATATGTGCCGATCGAAGGCAGGTGGGACTAGTGTGGATGAGACATGTTGGCCAGTGTGGGCAGTCTGGGCCGAAGCCTCTAAGATTCTCTGACTCCATGTCTCTATAACTGGAGGGTGTGTGCACAAATAGGGCAGTAAGACATTCCTCACTTGTCCATAGATCTCTGTCCTGGGATCGGAGAACAGATTCACTTCGAAACATAGAAACATAGAAAATAGGTGCAGGAGGAGGCCATTAGGCCCTTCGAGCCAGCACCGCCATTCTTTGTTACCATGGCTGATCATCCACTTCAAGCCAAATCATGTTAATCACACTTGTTTTTTAACATTAACAGTCAGAGTTTCTGTTCAATGGTTAGCTGTGGGTCAGTAACCTGCATATTTGTTCAATCATCTACCGTGGCTCAGCACGAGGCCAATGTTGCCAATGATTTCACTGGTGAAAATATATCTGAGCATTGTGCGACGGAACTGGGAACTGGTTGTTATGTGAGATGTCCTTGGAATGGATGATTCAAAGAAATTACCTGTGTGTGACGTCAGTGCAGTCAGTAATGGGTCTGGATAAGCAGTGACATTATCAGTGTGGTCAGTGATGGGTATGGATAAGCAGTGACATTATCAGTGTGGTCAGTGATGGCTATGGATAAACAGTGACATTATCAGGGGGGTCAGTGATGGGTCTGGATAAACAGTGGCATTATCAGTGTGGTCAGTGATGGCTATGGATAAGCAGTGACATTATCAGTGTGGTCAGTGATGGGTCTGGATAAGCAGTGACATTATCAGTGTGGTCAGTGATGGGTCTGGATAAGCAGTGACATTATCAGTGTGGTCAGTGGTGGGTCGGGATAAGCAGTGACATTATCACTGATCTTATAATCTTATAGAAACATAAAATTCTTAAGGGATTGGACAGGCTGTATGAGAAAATATGTTCCCGATGTTGGGGGAGTCCGGGGGTCACAGTTTTAGAATAAGAGGTTTACTATTTAGGACTGATGTGAGGATAAACTTTTCACCCAGGGAGTTGTGAATCTGTGGAATTCTCTGCCACAGAAGGCAGTGGAGGCCAATTTACTGGATGCTTTCAAGCAAACGTTAGATATAGCACTTCGGGTCACGGAAACAAAGGATATGGGGAGAAAGCAGGAACGGGTTACTGATTTAGGATGATCAGCCATGATCATGTTGAATGGTGGTGCAGGCTCGAGGGCCGAATGTCCCACTCCTGCAATTGTTTTCTATTGTTCTATGTTTCTCTGTCTAAGCATCAGGTTGTGATACTTCCATTTCATCTTAACTCCTGTGTTTTATATTTTATACCAAAGTGGATAACAAACATATGATTTGCATTATTGCAGATGTTTGACTGTAAAGGGTTAACGTACTTTCAGTATCTGTAATTAATCTCATCTGCAATGAGCACTAACTCCATCTTGCTGCTCTATCCACGCTGGTAAACACGGCAGGTGAAGATGCATTCATTTGCGATTTTCATCTTAATTAACAATCGTTATAAATACTAATTGCCCCTGTCCGGCACACAATTTAAAGAATAACACATAATGCTGAAAATTAAAATGCAGCTTCAGATCTGAGATAGGGAGAGTTGAGCAATTGTGCTGTGCCATTCACCCAGTGGGGAATATTAGTTCCAGCCGGTGAACACAAGGCAAGGTTCTGTTCAATCTGCAGTTTATTTTTTATTGAACTACTTCAGACCAGTTGACAGGTTGATGCTAATTCAAACCTACAGACCTGACAACAAAGACGGTCTGAGAGTTATTGACCAACTCACCCGTCTGGGCTGTCCACGATGGTTCAGAAACATAGAAACATAGAAAATAGTTGCAGGAATTTGCCATTTGGCCTTTTGAGCCAGGACCGCCATTCAATTTGATCAAGGCCGACCATCCTAAATCAGTACCCCGTTCCTGCTTTCTCCCCATGCAGCTTTATTCCGTTAGCAGTAAGAGCCATAACTGACTCTCTCTTGAAAACCTCCTGTGAATTGGCCTCCACTGACTTCTGTGGCAGAGAATTCCACAGATTCACAATTCATCTCAACTGGGGAGGTCGACGACAGATTAGTTTTTCCTCATCTCAGTAATAATTGAGCTACCCCTTATTCGTAAACTGTGATCCCTTTTCTGGACTCCCACAACATCGGGAACATTTTTCCTGTATCTAGCCTGTCCAATCCCTTAAGATATGTATATGTGTAAGAAGGAGCTGTAGATGCTGGTTTCAACAGAAGATAGACACAAAACGCTGGAGTAACTCAGCGGGACAGGCAGCATCTCTTGGGAGAAGGAATAGGTGGAGACCCTTCTTCAGAATTCTGTATGTTTCGACAAGATCCTCTCTCATCCTAAATTCCAGTGAAGTTAAGAGAGCTCTCACGCACACTCAGTCTGTATTTCTGTGCCTATTTATTAATTAATTCAAGAGAGCATTTCTCCCTTCCTGTTGTGTATATCTGGTACACATAGAAACTGAAAGAAACACTTCAATGATCCGAGACATATTAAAACGACCAACGTATATGATAGGCAGTTATATCATTTTGTTGTTTAAACTGCAGGTGTGAGAACATTCGACACCTATTGGCGTTTAATTCCTCGGATTTCTAGGCTAGAGTTTAGTTTAAGGAGAGTGAAGCACCTGTTGGACACTTGCGAGGGAGATGAACAATGTGCCTCCGTTGTTGGTGACACCACCACCCAATACAGTATCGCCACTGTTGTGCAGTCAGTGATGTGTCTGCAATGTGGCTACAACTGGGGAGGCCGATGACAGAGCACATTAGTGATTACAGAACCGCTGATTCCAGTCATGTGAACAACAGGGAAACAGGCCCTTCAGCCCAGCGGTCCATGCGGACCGAGATACCTATCTACGGTAATCTCATTCACCTGTATTTGTCCCATATCCCTCCATTCCTATCCGAAACAAACGCCTGTCCAAATGCTGTTTATTTGCTGAGATGGTATCTGTCCCCACCGCCTCAAATGAAAAGATTGCACCATCTTTGAAGTCAGAATTCCCTTAAATCTCTCCCCTTTCGATTAAACGTAACTTCTCTGGGTTCAGATTCTCCCAGCCTGGGAAATAACTGCGACCATCTACTCAACCCTGCTGTAGTTGACATAATTTTACAAGCCTCAGTAAGGTCGTCCATGTACATTCTTGCTCCAATAAGATCAATCCCACCTGATCAAATCTGTCCTCAAACTAACGCTGTCCATTCCAGATAACATCCTGGTGAATCTGTTCACCACCGCCTCTGGCAATAGGACATCATTGGTATAATATGGTGACCAGAACTACACAAAAGGGCTTCGCAGATATTTGAAGTATGACTGAGGAGAGCGCTGCACTTGGAGGAGCAGTTAAGTCTTGATTATTCTTTATTTGGATGTTCAGCTGTAGTGCAAGTGTATTCACAATCAGACGCACATGGGAAGTGAAACCATCAGTGAGTTCAGAAGTGTCAGTACCGTTGACCTGGAAACGAGGCAGAAATGTGAATTAACTGTAGAACAAAGGGATATAGGACGACAGGTACATAGTGTGTTGAAATAGGTACATAGTGTCACAGGTTGATAGTGTGGTCAAAAAGTATTTTGTTACATTGGCCGTCTTTTGTCAGAGCATTGTGTATAGAGGTTATGTTGCGGTTGTGTAAGACGTTGGTGAGGCTGCATTTGGAATATTGTGTTCAGTTTTGGGCACCATGATACAGGAAAGATGGTGTCAATCTGGAAAGGTGATGGAGGAGATTTACGAGGATGTTGCCAAAACCCGTGGTGGGTGTGTGGAACGAACTTTCAGAGGAGGTAGTTCAGCCCTGTACTCATATAGTCATAGATAGATATGGTGTGGAATCAGGCCCTTCGGCCCAACTTGCCCACGTCAGCCAACAGGCCCCATCTACGCTAGTTCCACCTGTCTGCATTGGTCCATATCCCACCAAATCTGTCCTATTCATGTACCCAACCTGTCTAACTATTTCATAAACGTTGGGATAGTCCCCGCCTCAAATTCCTCATCTGGCAGTTTGTTCCATACATCCACCACCCATTGTGTGAAAACGTTACCCCTCAGATTCCTATTCAATCATTTCCCCTTCACCTTAAACGTATGTCCTCTGGACCTCGATTCTCCTACTAAGGGCAGGAGAACCTGAGCATCGCCCGATCTATTCCTTTCATGATCTAAAACACGTCTCTGAGATCACCCCTCATCCTCCTGCGTTCCATGGAGACCAATCGCACACAATTGATTCTGTCTACAAACTAATGCTGTCCATTCCAGATAACATCCTGGTGAATCTGTTCCGCACTGTCTCTGGCAACACTCCCTCTCTTTCACACTCCTCTCTCTCCGTAGGTTAATTCCCGGAATGGCGGGATTGTCGTATATTGAAAGGCTGGAGCAATTAGGCTTATATGCACTGGAATTTAGAAGGATGAGGGGGGATCTTATTGAAACATATAAGATAATTAGGGGATTGGACACATTAGAGGCAGGAAACATGTTCCCAATGTTGGGGGAGTCCAGAACAAGGGGCCACAGTTTAAGAATAAGGGGTAGGCCATTTAGAACGGAGATGAGGAAGAACTTTTTCAGTCAGAGAGTGGTGAAGGTGTGGAATTCTCTTCCTCAGAAGGCAGTGGAGGCCAGTTCGTTGGATGCTTTCAAGAGAGAGCTGGATAGAGCTCTTAAGGATGGCGGAGTGAGGGGGTATGGGGAGAAAGCAGGAACGGGGTACTGATTGAGAGTGATCAGCCATGATCGCATTTAATGGCGGTGCTGGCTCGAAGGGCTGAATGGCCTACTCCTGCACCTATTGTCTATTGTCTATTGTCTATTGCCCACTCCCCCCTCTCCCCACAGTCCTCCCCTCTCAATTCCCACATTCCTCATTTCTCTCCACAATCCCCATCCTCCCTCAACACTCCTCCCTCTCTCTCTCACCACACACCTTCCTCTCTCTCACACCCATCTCCTCTCCCTCTCCCCCACTCCCCCCTCCATCCCCACATTCATCCCACTCCCCACACAATCCTTCCACCCTCTCTCTCACACTCCTCCCTCCCCATCCCCTAAAACCCCCTCTCTCCCCACAGTCCTCGCCGTCATTCTCCCCACACTCCCCCTCTCTCTCCTCACACTCCCCTCTCGCTCCCCACATTCATCCTGCCTACTCTATCTCCCCACTCCCTCTCTCTCCCCACACTATTCAATTCCTCTCCCCAAACCCCCTCCCTTCCCACCCTCCATCCCCTCCCTCCACTCCTCCCATTTCTCTCCCCACACACCTCCCTCTCTCTCCACGTTCCTCCCCTCTTCCTCACCACACTCTTCACTCTCTTTCTCTCTGGATAAGCAGTGACATTATCAGTGTGGTCAGTGATGGGTCTGGATAAGCAGTGACATTATCAGTGTGGTCAGTGATGGGTCTGGATAAGCAGTGACATTATCAGTGTGGTCAGTGATGGGTCTGGATAAGCAGTGACATGATCTCATTAAATCTGACCCCGATGTTTTACATTTGATATGATGTGAAATAAAGAATTCTTTCTTTTTTGTCTCTTCTGTTTTTATTGTTTTTTCACTGAGAAATATACAAACCAGTACAACACCATCAACATGAATAAAATAAAATAAGAAAAACAACAAAATTAAATAAATAAATGAATTGATAACTAAATAAATAAAGGAGATAAATAGATAAATAAATACATTTGAACAAGACAGTGTGGTACACTTACCAAATAAAATATAAAAAAGTAACAATGATTGGTTATCTAGAGATATTTCAATATTCGCACAAACATACCATCTAGTTCTATACAACACAGTCTTCCAATATCTAGCTCGGCATTTATCCAGTTGGTGTCATGGCTGAAATAAACGATCCATTTTTCCCACATCTTCTCAAAGAATCCCTTCCTTTTAATTCAAATGTTCGATTCTAAAGGGGTTGAGGAAGGATATTCTTGCTATTGAGGGCGTGCAGCGTAGATTTACTAGGTTAATTCCCGGAATGGCGGGACTGTCATATGTTGAAAGACTGGAGCGACGAGGCTTGTATAAACTGGAATTTAGAAGGATGAGAGGGGATTTGATCGAAACATATAAGATTATTAAGGGGTCACAGTTTAAGAATAAAGGGTAGGCCATTTAGAGCGGAGATGAGGAAAAACGTTTTCAGAGAGTTGTAAATCTGTGGAATTCTCTGCCTCAGATGGCAGTGGAGCTCAATTCTCCCAATGCATTCAAGAGAGAGCTAGATAGAGCTCTTAAGGATAGCGGAGTCAGGGGGTATGAGGAGAAGGCAGGAACGGGGTACTGATTGAGAATGATCAGCCATGATCACATTGAATGGTGGTACTGGCTCGAACGGCCGAATGGCCTACTCCTGCACCTATTGTCTATTGTTAACTCGTTCAGTATCCATAATTAATCTAAACTTTAATGAGCACTAATTCCATCTTGCTGCTCTATCCACGCTGGTAAACACGGCAGCTGAAGATGCGTTAACTTATTATTTTCTTCTTAATTAACAGATTAGAAATGCTAATTAACTCTCTCCGGCATACATTTGAAAGAATAACACATAATGCTGAAAATTAAAATGCAGCTTCAGATCTGAGAAAGGGGGAGATGGCTAAATGTTCTGTGTACTTCGCCCAGTGGGGAATATTAGTTCCAGCCGGTGAACATTAGCTGTGGCTCTGTTCAATCTGCAGTTTATATTGTGGTGAACCACTTCAGACCAGGTGACAGGTAGATGTTAATTCAAACCCACAGACCAGACAGTAAGGTCGGTCTGAGAGTAAATGACCAACTCATCCGTCTGGGCTGTCCACACAGCGGCACAGAGAAAGCTGCCACACACGCAGACTTCATTTATGTGCTTATTTATCAAGCAATTCAAGAGAGCATATCTCCCATCATGCAGTGCAAACCAGGCACTCGTAGAAACTGAAATAAACACTTCAATGATCAGGGACTGTTATTAAAAATGACCAATGTACGTGACAGGCGATTATAATGTTTTCTGCTTAATCTGCACCTTTGAGAAGAGTGGACATTTATTGATGTTACATTCCTCTGATTTCAAAGCTCGAGTTCTGTGGTAATAAAATATCCAAGGGCTATTTAAAAGCAGTTTGTCTGTTAGTGCTGTCCCTGACGCAAATTTCAGACAAAGGTTGCCATGTTTCATGGGGAGGGGTGATGCATTTTAGTTCATCTGAACTATTCCCATTTGCCGGCATATGGATCATCTCCCTCTAAACCATTCCCCTCATGTACCTGTCCAAATGTCTTAGTGTTCCCATTATGACGTTACCTATGACACTGTCCACCTCTATGAGGTCACTGCACTGCCTGCTGCGCTCCATGGAATAAAGTCCTGGCGAGCCCAACATTTCCCTGTAGCTCCGACCCTTGTTTTCTGGCAACGTGTTGAAATTATTTTCAGCACTCTACAAATTAGTGGCATATTTCCTAAACATGGTGACGTATCCAAGTGCGTCTTCAACAAAGTCTTGCCCAACTGAACATAACTTTCCAACTTTTAAATTTTATTCACTGGCTGATGAAGACAGTGGGAAAAAAACCTTCCCCACCGCCCTATCCCCCTGTTACGTCCCTTTTCTTGCAACTATGTACTTTTATTCTGAGTTCCCTCTGCTCTACAACACTACCCAGCTAACTACCATTCGCGGTGAAGATCATGCCCTGGCTGGTCTTCCCTAATTTAAAATCTCACACATCTGCAAGAAGCACCATTTGCCATTTCTCAGCCCACTTTCCAATTTGAAAAAGTTCCTGCTCTAAACCTTGCCAATCATTTTTCAATGCCTGTGATACCACCTAATTCAGAGTCAACTGCAAACGTATACATTAGTCCGTTACATTCTCAGGCAACTCATTGACACAGATGACAAACAACAATGAGCGCAGCACCAATCCCTGAGATAGACCACCACTCCTTGACCAATGAACGAAACTGTACCATATGCCTCTTTACAACTGTCCACTGCCGTTATCACATTCAGGGAGCTGTTTACCTGTATTGCAAGATACTTTTATACATCACTGATGTTAAGGGTCATGCCATTAATTATATAGTTTGAACTCACATTTGACGTCCCAAATTGCAACATCTCTCATTTGCTCAGAATAATCTGCATCTGTGATTTCCCCCACACCTCCCATCTCTCTACTTGATCTATACGCCACTAAATACTGAGACAGCCTCCCTCACATTCCTCAACCCCAGAAATCTTGGTGTCATCCGCAAACTTACAAAACAACCCATGTATATTCACGCCCAAGTCATTTATGTGTATCACAAACAGTAGAGGTCCCTGCACAGATCCCTGTGTATTACTACTGGTCACAGACCTCCAGCCTGAATATTGCCCTTCCACCACAACACCCTGCCTTCTATCATTCAGACAGTTCTGAATTCATGCGACCAAGTCACCGTTAATCCCGTGTGCCTTCACCTCCTGGATCGGTCTACCATGGGAGACTTTGTCAAAGGTCCGGATAAGCAGTGATATTATCAGTGTGGTCAGTGATGGGTCTGGATAAGCAGTGACATTTTCAGTGTGGTCAGTGATGGGTCTGGATAATCAGTGACATTATCAGTGTGGTCAGTGATGGGTCTGGATAAGCAGTGACATTATCAGTGTGGTCAGCGGTAGGTCTGGATAAGCAATGACATCATCAGTGTGGTCAGTGATGGGTCTGGATAAGTAGTGACATTCTCAGTGTGGTCAGTGATGGGTCTGGATAAGCAGTAACATTATCAGTGTGGTCAGTGATGGGTCTGTATAAGCAGTAACATTCTCAGTAATTAATCTCATCTGTAATGAGCTCTCACGGCATCTTGTTGTTCTATCCACGTTGGCGGGTGCACACGTATTTATTTGTTATTTTCACTTTAATAGGCAGCGGTGATAATGAGTCGATAACTTTCTGCTGGATAAGATTGAAGGAATAACGCATTATGCGTCTCTCCCAACACTCCTCACTCTCTCTCTCTCTCCCTCTCTCCATCCTCCCATTCTCTGTCCTCTCCCCACTTTTCCGATTCTGTTTTCCCACTTCCTCCCCTCTCCACACTCCTCCCCACTCTCTCCCCACACTCCCCTCTGTCTTGCCACACTCCGCGAATCTCTCTCCCCATACACATCCCCCTCTCTCTCCGCACCCTCTCTCCCCACTCTCCTACCCCTCTCCATCCCCACACTCCTGCATTCTCCACACACACTCACCACTCCTCCCATTCTTTCCCCCTCACTCCTCCCCCTCTCTCCCCCACGTGCCTCCCCATCTCTCTCCCCACGCACATGCCCCTCTCTACCCACACTCCTACCCCTCACATTCCCCACACTCCCCCTATCTCTCTTACCACTCTTCTCATTCCCATACTACCCCTCTCTCTCCCACACACCTCCTCCACTCCCCAACACTCCCCCTGTTTGTCATAAGGTCATAACTGATAGTAGAATTAGAGAGGGGGAGAGAGAGAGAGCTTTGTGTTACAGAGAGGGTGTATGGGGGAGAGTGGGGAGGGGAGAGAGGGAGGAGAGGGGGAGAGAGTACAGGAGAGGAGAGAGAGAGGTGGGTCTCCATAGAGTGTTTCCCTTTGTGCGTCGATAAGGCCTTTAATGAACCGACTTGTTAGATGGAACCGCCTCTGATCTCCGAGCTGGTTTACTTTGTGTCTGTGCCTATCTGAGGAAAGTCAGATATCGGCTACAAGTCTCGCACACATAAAACAGAATGTCCTCGTAAACACAGGGTGGTGGGTGTATAGAACGGGCTGCCAGAGGCAAGTACTAGTGCAACGTTTAAGAAACATTTAGACATGTACGTGGATGGGACGGGTTGAGAGGGATATGGGCCAAAGCGGGCAGGTAGGACTGGGATAGAAGGGGCAAGTTGCACTGGAGTGGGCGAGTTGGGCCGGATATTTCCGTGCTGCATGACTCCATGACGCTGTGACTTTTAAATGTATTCTTATATAGTACACGGGGGAGAGAAAGAGGGGGAGAGAGAGGGGAGAGAGAGAGAGAGCGAGGAGGGATGGGGAGGGAGAGAGAGGGGGTAATAAATATTAGCTTAATATATTGTAAATTTTGTTCTCAAGTGGCTGGGGGGTGTCATGGTATCAAATATTAGTTTAGTTTATTATTGTAAATTTATGAAAATGAAGTGGAGAGGGGGAGAGAGAGGGGGGGGGGAGAGAGGAGAAAGAGAGACGGGCGAGAGACTGAAGAAAGGGAGAGAGGGGGTGAGAGAGAGAGGGGGAAGAGTGAGAGGGAGTATAGAGAGGGGGGAGTGACAGAGAGGTGAGATAGAGGGGGAAGAGAGAGGGGGAGAAAGGGAGAGAGAGAGGGGGAGAGAGAGGAGGAAGAGAGGGGAGAGTTTAGTTTTTATTTTAACAGTTTATTTTATTTAGTCAAAAGAGAGGAGAGAGAGAGAAATGAGGCGAGGGGAAGAGAGAGAGAGGGGGAGAGAGAGGTGGAGAGACTGGGGAAGAGAGAGAGACTGGGGAGAAAAAGGAGAGAGGGAGAGGGCAGAGAGAGGGGAGAGATAGGAGAGGTCGGGAGAGGGAGGGAAGGGGAGAGTGGGGAGAGAGGGAGCGGGGAGTTGGTATCAAATATTAGTTTAGTTTAATTGATTGTTGTAAATGTAGTCTTATAAAATGGGGGGGAGGGAAAGAGAAGTAGAGAAAGAGGGGAGAGAGAGTGAGGGGGGGGAGAGAGAGTGGGTAACAAATATTAGTTTAGTTTATTGTTGAATTTATTATAAAATGGAATGCGAGAAAGAATATCAAATATTAGTTTAGTTTATTATTGTGAATTAATTGATTATTGTGAGGGGGGAGAGAAAGGGGAGAGATTATTTTTAGTTTAGAGACATAGAAACGTAGAATATAGGCGCAGGAGGCCATTTGGCCCTTCGTGCCAACACCGCCATTCATTGTGATCATGGCAGATCATCCACAATCAGTAACCTGTGCCTGCTTCTCCCCATATTCCTTGATTCCGCTCGCCCCTAGAGCTCTTTAATTTAGTTTAGTTTATTTAGTCAAAGGAGAGGAGAGAGAGAGAGAGAGAGAGATGGGGTGAGTGTGAGAGAGAGAAGGGGAGAGTGAAAGGGGAGAGAGTGTGTCACATTAGTCCGCGCGGGAATAGGTGACGCTTCGGGTCGAGACCCTTCTTCAGACTGATGTCAGGGGGGCCGGACAAAGAAAGGATATAGGTGGAGACAGGAAGACAGTGGGAGAACTGGGAAGGGGGAGGGGGGGGGAATAGGAGAGAGACAGAGGAAATGTCTAAAGTTGGAGATGTCAATGTACATACCGCTGGGCTGCAAGCTGCCCAAGCGAAATATGAGGTGCTGTTCCTCCAATTTCCAGTTGGCCTCACTATGGCACTGGAGAGGCCCATGACAGAAAGGTCAGACCCGGTGGCTGAGCACTTCAACTCGCCCTCCCACTCCCAGTCTGACCTTTGAGAATTTCATAACTTCACAACTCTCTGGGTGAAAGAGTTTTTCCTCATTTCAGTACTAAACGGCCTACACCTGATTCTTAAACTGTGGCATCTGGTTCTGGACTCCCCCAACATCGGAAACATGTTTCCTGCATCCCTTAATAATTGTATCTGTTTCTATAAGATCCCCTCTAAACTCCAGTAAATACAAGCCCAGTCGCTCCATTCTTTCATCATATGACAGTCCCGCCATCCTGGGAATTAACCTCGTGAACCTGCGCTGCATTCCCTCAATAGCAAGAATGTCCTTCCACAAATTGGGAGACCAAATGTGCACACAATACCTCAGATGTGGTCTCACCAGGTCCCTGTACAACTGCAGAAGGATCTCTTTGCTCCTGTACTCAAATCCTCTCGTTGCGAAGTCTAACATGCCATTAGCTTTCTTCATTGCCTGCCGTACCTGCATGCTTACTTTTAGTGACTGATCTACAAGGATTCCCAGGTCTTGTTGCACTTCCCCTTATCATAATCGGACACCATTCAGATAATAATCTGCCTTCTTGTTCTTGCCACCAAAGTGGATAACCTCCCATTTATCCACATCACACTGCATCTGCCCACTCACCCAACCTATACAAGTCACCCTGCATCCTCATAGCATCTTTTTCACAGTTCATCATGCCACCCAGCTTTGTGTCATCTGCAAATCTGCTTATGTTACTTTTTATTCCTTCATCAAAATCATCTATATATGGATTGTAAATGGCTGCGGTCCCAGAACCGAGCCTTGCGGTACCCCATTAGTCACTGCCTGCCATTGCGAAAGGGACCCATTAATTCCTACTCTTTGTTTCCTATCTGCCAACCAATTTTCTATCCATGTCAATACACTGCCCCCTATACTACGTGCTCTAATTTTGCCCACTCATCTCCTGATTGCCCACTAATTGGCCACTAACCAGTGTCCTCATGTACCTGTCCAAATGTCGTAGTGTTATTACTATGGCACTCCCTATGATACTGTGCACCTCCATGAGATCACTGCTCTCTCTACTGAGCTCCATGGAATAAAGTCCTGGGGTGTCCAGCCTTTCCCTTGAGCTCCGAACCTTGTCTCCGGGCAACTTGTTCGATAATATATTCAGCGCTCTTTACAAATTAGTGGCATATTGCCCAAACACGGTGGCTAAAAATATGCACATTACTCCAAGTGCGTCCTCACTAACGTCTTGTCCAACTGAACATAACTTTCCAACTTTTAAATTTTATTCACTGGCTGATGAAGACAGTTCGCCAAAAAAACCTTCTCCACCACCCTATCCCCCTGTTACGTCCCTTTTTTTGCAACTATGTACTTTTGTTCTGCGATCCCTCTGCTCTACAACACTCCCCAGCAAACTATCATTCACGGTGAAGATCATGCCCTGGTCTGACTTCCCAAAATTTAAACCTCACACTTACCTGCAACAAACACCATTTGCTATTTCTCAGCTCACTTTCCAATCTGAAAAAGTTCCTGCTTTAATTCTTGCTCACCATTTTCACTGACTGTGATATCACAGGGGGGAGATAAAAAGGCGAAAGAGAGAGGGGGTGAGAGAGAGAGGGTGAGAGAAAGATTGAGAGAGGGTGAGAGAGAGGGGAGAGAGAAAGAGAGAGAAAGGGTGGAGAGGGAGAGTGATAGGGTAGAAAGAGGGGGAGAGGGGGTATCAAATATTAGTTGTTTAATTTATTATTTTTAATGTTTTCTTATACAGTGGAGGGGGGAGAGAAAGAGGAGAGAGAGAGAGAGGGAGAGGGAGAGATAGGGAGGGGAGGGGGAGAGAGGGGATAACAAATATTAGCTTAATATATTGTAAATTTTATTATAAAGTGGAGGGGGGCAGGGTATCAAATATTAATATAGTTTAATTTAGTTTAGTATATTTAGTCAAAAGGGATGAGAGGGAGATGGGGTGAGTGTGTGAGAGAGAGAAGGGGAGAGAGAGAGGGTGTGGAATGTTTGGTATATTAGTTTAGTTTCTGCGCTATATCTCTAAATTAATAAATCTGTGAACGGGCGATCGCTGGTCGGAACGGACTCGGTGGGCTGAATGGCCTGTTTCCGTGCTGCATCTGAAATAAAAAGGGAAAAGGTGAAACAGGTAGAGGAGGGCGAGTTTTCGGCCTGTTTCAAGATGGCCGACTTTTGCCTCCTGTTCCCACCAGAGGACAACAGAAAGGTCGTTTACTCCCGTAACCACGAAATATCACCATCCCCCACCCCACCCCTTATCCAGAGTCCAGTCCCCATGATGGTCAACATCTACACTGAATAGGTGGTGGTGTTTCAGGACAGGGGGAGGGGGGAGAGTGAGAGAGGGGAATAAGAGGGGGAGAGAGTTGAGGGGAGAGGGACGAGGAAGAGAAAGGTGTGAGAGCGAGAGGGGAGAGATGAGAGGGAGACAGGGCACCGAAAGAGAGGTGGAAGAGAGAGGGCAGTAAGAGAGGGGGAGAGAGAGTGGAGGCGGAGTGAGAGAGAGTGAGAGAGAGGGCAGAGAGAGAGGGCAGAGAGAGGGAGAAATGGGAAAGAGTAGGAGAGAGAGAGAGGGGGAGAGGGGGGATCAAATATTTGTTAGGTTTAATTTATTATTGTAAGTGTATTATAAAGTGCAGGGGGAGAATGAGGGGGTAGAAACTGAAATAAACACTTCAATGATCAGGGACTGTCATTAAAAATGATCAATACATATGACAGGCAAAGGTGTTATTTTTCTGCTTAATCTGCATCTTTGAGCAACGTGGCCACTTGTTGATGTTTAATTCCTCTGACTTCAAGGCTAGAGTTTAGTGGGAACTAAATATCCAAACAGAAGTCAGGCGGGTTAAAAGCAGTTTATTTGTTAGTGCTGCACCTGCCACAAATGTCAGGCACATGTTGTGGTGTTTCATGGGGAGGGAGAGCGTATTTCACTTCATCAGACGGTTATCAAATGTCAGTCTAGTTTAATTGTTCATTGCAAATGTCATTTTATCAAGTGGAGAGTGGGGAGAAAGAAAGAGAGAGAGAGAGAGAGAGAGAGAGAGAGAGAGAGAGAGAGAGAGAGAGAGAGAGAGAGAGAGAGAGAGAGAGAGAGAGAGAGAGAGAGAGAGAGGGAGAGAGGGAGAGAGAGAGAGAGTGTGTGTGTGTGAGAGAGAGAGACAGTGTGTGTGTGTGTGTGTGTGTGTGTGAGAGAGAGAGAGAGAGGGAAAGAGAGAGAGAGGTAATGCAGAGACAGGGGCAGTGTCAGCATCCATCCATCCATCGATCATGGAGCACAAAATATTTCTTTATGTAGGATTCTTAACTAATCTAATACAATCTGCATTTGGAATATGTAGCAACTTAAATAAATATAGGGAGTCAGAGAGACAGAGAGAGAGGGAGACAGTGTGTGTGTGAGTGTGTATGTGAGTGTGTGTGTGTGAGTGTGTGTGAGTGTGTGTGTGTGAGTGTGTGTGTGAGTGTGTGTGTGAGTGTGTGTGTGAGTGTGTGTGAGTGTGTGTGTGAGTGTGTGTGTGAGTGTGTGTGTGAGTGTGTGTGTGAATGTGTGTGTGAGTGTGTGTGTGAGTGTGTGTGTGACTGTGTGTGAGTGTGTGAGTGTGTGTGTGAGTGTGTGTGTGAGTATGTGTGTGTGTGAGTGTGTGTGGTGAGAGAGAGAGAGAGAGAGAGAGAGAGAGAGAGAGAGAGAGAGAGAGAGGGAGAGAGCGAGAGAGAGAGAGAGAGAGAGAGAGAGAGAGAGAGAGAGAGAGAGAGAGGAGAGGGGGAGAGAGAGGGGGAGAGAGAGGGGGAGAGAGCGGGGGGAAGAGAGAGGGTGAGAGAGAGAGAGGGAGGGGAGAGCGGGAGAGAGAGAGAGAGAGGGGAGAGAGAGAGAGACGGAAGAGAGAGGGGGGAGAGTGAGAGGGGGAGAGAGAGGGAGAGAGAGGGGGAGAGAGTGAGACAGTGATGGAGGGGAGGGGGAGAGACGGGGAGAAAGGGGGAGGGAGAGAGAGAGAGAGAGAGGGAAAGAGGGAGGGGGAGAGAACGAAGAGAGAGGGAGAGAGATAAGAAAGAGAGGGAGAGAGGAGAGGGTGGGTGAGAGAGAGAGAGGGAGAGAGAGAGAGAGGGAGCGAGAGAGAGGAGGGAGGGATAGAGGAGAGAGAGAGCGGGGTAGAGAGCGAGAGAGGGGGAGAGGGAAAGGGAGGGGGAGAGGGGGAAGGAGAGAGAGAGAGAGAGAGGGAGAGAGAGAGAGAGAGAGAGAGAGAGAGAGAGAGAGAGAGAGAGAGAGAGAGAGAGAGAGAGAGAGAGAGAGAGAGAGAGAGAGAGAGAGAGAGAGAGAGAGAGAGAGGGGGGGGAGAGAGAGGGAGGGAGGATAGAGGGAGAGAGAGAGCGGGGTAGAGAGCGAGAGAGGGGGAGAGGGAAGGGAGGGGGGAGAGGAGGGGGAGAGACAGAGAGAGAGAGAGAGAGAGAGAGAGAGAGAGAGAGAGAGAGAGAGAGAGAGAGAGAGAGAGAGAGAGAGAGAGAGAGAGAGAGAGAGAGAGAGGGGGGGGGGGGGAGAGGGAGAGAGAGAGAGCGAGAGAGAGAGGGAGAGGGGGAGAGAGGGGGGGGAGGCCCACCCACCCTACCCCTGACCGGTCCCCAGTGCGGAGGGGCGGAGGGTGAGAATGAGGAGGTAGAAACTGAAATAAACACTTCAATGATCAGGGACTGTCATTAAAAAATGATCAATATATATGACAGGCAATGGTGTTTATTTTTTCTGCTTAATCTGCGTCTTCGATTGTGTGAATGTGAGGGGCTGGGGGTCCTGGAGCGGGGCCGGCGATGGGATCATCCGCCCGGACTGACAGCTGGAAGATGCGGCGGTGAATGTGAGGAGCCGGAGCCCGGAGCGGAGAGACTGCGGCCGCCCTCTGGGATGCGCTCAGGGCGGGGGTTTATTAATGAGCCGCAGCGCTGAGGTGAGCGGATATTTCACCGCGCTCTTCACCTGCTCCCTGAACTTGGACTGGGTCACCGCGTAAATAAATGTGTTGGTGCAGCAGCTGAGATTCCTCAGCAAATACCCGACGTAGTTAAAGATATATTGAGAATCATTCGGATCAGTTGCAGTTCCTGTGATCTGATAATAGACGAATTCTACAACCACCGTCAGCCACAGGAGGATGAAGCTGCCGGAGATGGTGAAAAGTAAAACCACAGACCTCCTCCTGCTCTCCATCTCCGGGTCACTGCGCTTCTCCCCCTTGCTCTCACCCCTCAGCCCCTGACGGACCCGACTGGCCACTAAAATGTGCCGGACTGTCAGAGCGTTGAGCAGCAGGATCACAGCGAAAGGGAGGAGCGGAGTTAAAACCGTGTCGAACCAGTCAAATGCCACCCACCCGGGGTCAGTGAAATAACTGTCCACCGGGTAACAGCCCCACGGGACATTGTCGATGATTATCCAGGGTTCCCGTGTGAAGTAGCGGGGAACGTTTTTCAGACAGAGCAGAACGCCGGCTGTTGCGAGAGCCGCAACCGCAGTTTTCCCGGTGCAATATTTTTGTTTTCAGCTTCTGGCAACAAATGGCGACAAAGCGATCAAAGGTGAAAGTGACGGTGAACCAGACAGAACAGTCTGTAGCTGAATACCTCAGTACAAGGTTAACACGGCACGCAGGGGTGAGGGACGGGACACTCCAAAAAAAGTAATGGTATCGGATCCGATACAAAATGACCTCGGTGATCAGGGTGAGTAGATCGGCCGCTGCCATGGCCACCAGGTAGCGAGCGGTGCAGGTGGAGAGGCCGCACTTTCCCCGGGACAGGATCACAATCGCCACTAAATTCACTGCGGAAAGAGAAGGGGAGCGGACACTGGGCATTAATGAACACGGTCTCAGGGGCTGAACACCGGCTCCACTTTCAGCTGGAGATCAGGAGTGTTGGAGTCGGTGCGCGGCTGCAGGTTTAACAATGTCAGACCCGGCTCCGACTGTGCCCGACCTGCCTGCTTCAGGGGAGAGGAGATAAGGCGACGGGCGGGGTAAAGGACGGGGAGGGAACGAGCAGCCGCCCGCTACAATAGGCGGAATGGTCCTGTCTACAGTTAACCCCGCTCACAGTCTCTGATGGGGCCGGTTTCACAGACTTAACCGTGACCGGCCGCGTTTAACCGGGGCTCTGGGAACTCGGCATCTGATGGGGACGAGGAGGGTTCCAAAGGGAAGACAGGGACAACTTAGGATCCGGCAGCAGAGTGGCTCCGTTAATGGATGCATTCCACAGTGAGTTCAGTTCGGTAACAACACACGCCGGTAGATCCGCGGCCACCGGTTCAGGAGATCGGTCAAATTATTGACCAACAGGCAGTGGAGTCCGACTGTGACAGACTCCACATTGAGACGTGTCCACAGGAGCGGGTGTTCACTCTGATCAATAACTCAGACACAGTGAACTTCACAATGTAAACCCTTCCCAGTCACACCGTCCCGGAGAGCTGCCTGTCCCGAGCACTGGGACAACTCTGGGCAAGGTCCCACTGAAGGCAAGAACAACATTCTAGTGGGTCCCGGCAGTGGGAGAAAAAGAGGGTTAGTTTCGGCTGTCTGAAAATAAGAAAAACCACAGCGTTAATTCAAAGATATTTCTCTGAGAGGATTGATTTACTTCACATATTCTTGTCCAACGGTCATCAGTTGGGAATCATGTAACACGATCAGAATCAGGTCAACACCGGTTAACAGACGGAGTTATAAAACTTGAATTGTTCTGCTCACTTACCAGGGACTCCAACGGCAGCAATGATCACGTACAAGATTTTCTCCACGTCCACATATTCCCAATAATGGTGCCCCATTTTCTCTGCCCAGCGACGTGTCCCCGTGAGCTACCGGTAATCTCTCGGATTGAAATGCCGGGGCAGAACATTCCCTAGAGATTTTATACCACTTTCCGTCTCCACCGGGACAGTGAAGTTTCAACAGAGTTAAAAAATAGAGATTTTGAAATGATTCGCAAACAGATGACATCAGCCAAATGAAATCCCTGCTGAGACAGGTCGTGATTTATTCAGGGAATTGATTGAGAAACTCCAAAGACTGGGAATTGTGGCGATACTGAGGGATGGATATTGGGAGCGGCATTGTTCCATCAAAGGGAATATTGTTTCAAACTCCATCAGGTCCAACTCTGCGCCTCATGTTGTTTGTCTGATTTCCTTCAATCCGGTTCGCTCACAAAAGCAATCTCAAATTCCAGGGAACCTCTCAGGGCTTCTGGTGCCCAGTTTGAAGGTGGACTGGGCGACATTTGTCCACAGGTTGAGGAATTAGTTCAAAAGATCACCTCGCACTAAAATGGCCTCTGTACTCTGTTTCACCACTCAATATGATCGCGGCTTAACTGACTGCAACCTCACCCCCACACTCCCGGCGAGGCCGGTAACCATTCACTCCTTGCTTGCCTGCAGTGGGTCTGATTTTGCGCCGGGACAATAACATTCTCTGCCTTCGTCACCTCTGAGCAGGAACGACCGAAAGACTCACGACACTCAGAGAACAGAAACATTGTGGCTTCAGAATTGTCCGAAACCCAAATAAAACAGCGAATGATGCGGCACATCTCCCTCCTCCCTTTCTCTCTCCCTCCATCCTTACTGCTGTCGCTCTCTCTGAACTATCACTCTCTCCTACCATCTCTAATCTTCCTCTCGACGCCGCCATCTCTCTGTCAACCTCTCTCTCCTAACCCCCCCTCCTTCTCACTCCCATTGCATTTATCCCTCCGTTTATTTCTAACTATCTGACCCTTCCATCGCTCCGTTTTGCCAACCCACGCGATCTGAACTCCGCTCTCTTTTCATGTTACCACTCTCCCTTCGTTACTTAACTCTCCCTCCATCTCTTCTTTCGTCTTCTCCGCTATCTCTTCCTTTCATCACCGTACTCCCTATCTGTCTCTCTCTTTTCCCCAACACTCCTCCTGCTCGCCCTCACCTCTCTCTCCAAGGCTTTTCTTGAGAAATGCGGTTAAAACGGCCAGCTACCATGGGATATCTCTCTACCCCGTTCCCTCACACTTCAATAGCCCTTCCAGGTGAGGCTGCTGTTCACATGCACCTCATCTAATTCCTTCTATTGCATGCGGTGTTCCAGAAATGGTCTCCTTTGCATCGGCGTGATCAAGTGGAGACTCGGCGACCGTTCGACCCAACACTTGCTGTCGTTCCGTCAAGGCCTCCCGGATCTTCCCGTTGTAACTCGTCTTCCCACACTGACCTTTCTGCCCTTTGCTTCCTCTATTGCCAGACTGAAGCTACATGCAAACTGAAAGAACGCCACTTCATATTCCGCCCTTGGTGTCTTGCATCAATAGACGATAGACAATAGGCGCAGGAGGAGGCCATTCGGCCCTTCGAGCCAGCACCGCCATTCAATGTGATCATTGGTGATCATTCTCTATCACTACCCCTTTCCTGCCTTCTCCCCATACCCCCTGACTCCGCTATCCTTAAGAGCTCTATCTAGCTCTCTCTTGAGTGCATTCAGAGAATTGGCCACCACTGCCTTCTGAGGCAGAGAATTCCTAATGGTATGAACTTTGAATTATCCAATGTTAGGTAACAAAGTGCAAATTCCCACTCCCCCCTCGCTCTTCCTCGTGCTTCATCCGGACTCGCACCAATATATCCCCTCCACCACATCTTCAACCGATATTACTTCCTCTTTCTCTATAATTCCATCCTGCTCAACCCTTACCTCGCACCTGACAATGAAAACGGTATTCATCCGCTCATCGTTCAACTCGCTTTGTCCTGCTGTTCCCCCGTCCCACCACAATCAGTCTGAAGAAAGGTCCCGAACCGAAACTTCACCCATCCATGTCCTTAGCAGGGTTAGCCAGTTCGGCGTGCCCTCTACAACTCTCACCAACATCTACAGATGCACCATAGAAAGTATTTTATCAAGATGCATCACAGCTTGGTTTAGGAACAGCTCCATATAAGAACGCAAGAAATTGCAGTGAATTGTCCAGACCATCACACAAACCAACCTCCGTTATATTGACTCAATTTATAAACCACGCCGCCTCGGCAAGGCCAGCAGCATAATCAAGGACGAGTCGCACCATTGCCACTCCTGCTTCTCCTCTGTCCCATCAGGCAAAATGTATAGAAGTGTGAAAATGCACACCTCCAGTTTCAGGGACAGCGTCTTCCCAGCTGTTATCAGGCAACGGAATCATCCCACCACAACCAGAAAACAATGCTGAACTACTATCTACCTCTTTGTTGACCCTCGGACTATCCTCAATCGGATTTTGCAGGCTTTACTTTGCACTGAACGTTATCCCCTTATCATGTATCTATACTCTGTAAATGGCTCGGCTGTAATGATGTATTTTGTTTCCACTGACTGGGTGGCACGCAACAAAAGCTTTTCACGGTACCTCGGTACACGTGACAATAAACTGCACTGAACTGACATACTCAAATAGATTTCTCCAGAGGTGTAGCCTGACTCGCATTGGATATTGATTGTGTGTGACAGTGCGAGTGTGCGAGTCCGTGCAAGAGTGTGTTAGCACGTGAGTGCGAGTGTGAATGTGTGAGATTGTGCAAATGAGTCGGTGTGTGTGTGTATGCGTTAGTGTATGCGGTTGCAGGAATTTCAATGATTCAGTGATACTTTATTATCACGTAACCATGTAGAGTGAAATGCTTTGTTTTGCAGACAACCCGGTAACATCATGTCGCAGACCTCACCTAGGCAGTACAAAAGTGTCGCCGACAAAGTTACAAACGCTCCCTGCCGCCGCACCGCGAGTCGCTCCTTCGTTCTCGGCGGCCTTCCTCGCTCTCCGACGGTCCACCTCGCTCTCTGCGGTTCCTCGCGGCTCCCACCTCGCTCCCGAGGCGCGGTTCCCATCGCCATCCGCGGTGGGCGAGCCGGGCCGACCGGGCCGACTGAAGGGCATGGCCCCGCTCACCGGGAACACTCCCGGCCACGCTGCGCTGCGCTGCTCGACGCGAACATCCAAGGATACACTCAATCCCAAAATGTGCACGTGTGCATGCGGGTCTGCGTGTGAGAAAGCGGTAATGTAATAGTGCCTATATTTGTGTGTGTGTGTGTGTCTGTCTGTGCGAGTGCGTGAGTGTGCGTGTGAGTGTGTGAGCATTAGTAAATGTGGATGCAAGTGCGATTGAATGTATCTGTGTCTCTGAGTGGGAGAGTGCATGTGGGTTTGTGAAGGACCGTGTTTGCGTCTGTGCGTGTGTGTGGCTGTTTGTGAGAATGTGAGAGAATATGTGGGATGTGAGTTTGTCAGTGTGTTTCAGTATGTAATTCTTTGATAGTGTGTGTGTGTGCGTGTGTGTGGGAGAGTATATGATAGTGTTGTCAGAGAATGTGTTCGTGTGTAAGTATGTGCGAATGAGTGCGTGTATCTTCGTGCTAGTGCGTGTGAATATCTATTAGTGCGAGTGCATGTGTACGTGTGATTGTGTGTGAGAATGTGTGAGAGTATATTTGATTGCTTGTGATTGCATTTGAGAGATTGTGTGTGTCTTCGTGCGCGGGTATGTGTGTGTGTGTGTGTGCGTGTTTGTCTGTGTTTGAGGGTGTGAACATGTGTGTTTGTAATGATGTAATGACATACTGTGGGTTTTAGTGACGATGTGACACGGTGTGGGGCATTACTGATGGAGTGACACACTGCAGTGGAACTGATGGAGTGACACAATGTACGGTAGTAAAGGTGGATTAACACACTGTGGGTTGGTACAGATGGAGTGACACACTTTGAAGTTGTATTGATGAAGTGACACACTGCGCAATAGTACTGGTGGAGTGACACACTGTGCAGTGCACTGATGGAGTGACACAATGTGGGGGTAGTACTGATGGAGTGACACAATGTGGGGGTAGTACTGATGGAGTAACACAATGCGCTGTGTGGTTGTTGTTCGTCCTTCGGGTTCGATGATGACCATGACTTCACTTTCAGTTGGAGGACGGTAGATCTTCTGCTTGGTGGTAAGGCCGAGTCCTCTCAGCTCCCAAACATTCCCATGGAGTCGCCCAAAGACAGCACTGGCCTTGGCAATCCTGTTGTTGACCTCAGCGTCAATGTTCACCACTCGCGAGAGTGTACTACCCAGATAGGTAAAGCTGTCGACTGCCTGTAGATTCTGCCCCTTCACCGTGATGTGTGGTTCCTGGTAGGGCTTTCCAGGCGCGGGCTGGTACATAACTTCAGATGTTTTGGTGCTAATGAAGAAACCAAAGTTGTCACAGGCCTGTGAGAAGCAGTTCATTTCTTGCTGCATCTTCTGCTCTGTGCTGGCGTTGAGGGTGCAGTCATCAGCAAACAAAAAAATTCTGATGATGGTCCCCTTCACCTTTGTAACAGCTTGCAGGCGCCTGAGGTTGATCAGCCTGCTGTCAGTTCCTGTACCTGATGTGTATTCCATCCTGGCAGTCACGGAAGGCATCAGTCAGCATGGCAGAGAAAACCATGCTGAAGAGTGTAGGGGAAAGAACACAACCTTGCTTCACGCCGTTTGTCACTGGAAAGGCTTCCGACTCGTCTCCATCATCTAGCACTTTCACCATCATGCCGTCATGGAACTGCCGAACAATCGTGATGGACTTGCTAGGACAGCCAAACTTCTGCATTATCTTCCACAAGCCATCAAGTCAGATCGACGAAGGTCACGAAAAGGTCGATGTGCTGCTCTTGGCATTTTTCCTGGAGTTGGGGTGCAACAAATATCATGGTGGACAGTTCCACGCCCGGCACGGAAACCGCACTGGCTTTCTGGAAGGAGACCCTGCTCAAGGTGTTGAATGAGACGGTTGAGCAGGATGCGGGCCAAGATCTTCCCAGCTATGGACAGGAGGGAGATGCCTCGATGATTGTCGCAAGTCTGGCGGTTGCCTTTCCTCTTGTAGACGTGGACTATGCTGGCATCATTCAGCTGTTGTGGGACCTTCCCTTCATTGCACATGGACTGGAAGAGTTCAGTCAGCTTCTGCATCATGACAGGGCCTACTTTGAACACTGTAGTACTGATGGAGTGACACCAGTTGATGCAGTTCGTGTGGATTAACACACTGTGGGTTGGTACAGAATGAGTGACACACTGCAGTAGTACTGATGAAGTGACACACTTTGCAGTAATTCTGATGGAGTGATACACCGTGGGCCTCTACTGATGTAGTAACACACTGCGGGTAATACTGATGGAGTGACACAACGAGTAGTACTGTTGTTATGGCAAACTGTAGAGTAGTACTGACGAAGTGACACACAGTGGAATAATACTGATTTAGTGACAAATTGTGATGTAGTTATGTTGTAATGACATACTGTGGGGAAGAATTGATGGATGAAACACTGTGGGGTAGACTAATGGAGTTATACATTGTGAGGTAGTACTGAAAAACTGGCACAATGTGGCGTAGAATTGATGGACTGACAACCTGGGGTCGTACTGATATAGTTCCACACTGAAGTAGTACAGACGGAGTGACAAACTGAGTGGTAGTACTCATGTCATTGCATCAGTACTACCACGCAGTTTGTCACTCCATCACCCCACCCCTTGGGGTAAAACTGATGGAGTGACACGCTGTGGAGCAGTACTGATGGAGTGACACACTGCGCGGTTGTACTGATGGAGTGACATACTTCGGTGTAGTGCTGATTGAATGACACACTGGGGGTAGTATGGACAGAATGGCGCACAGTGGGCGAGTACTGAAGTATTGACACAATGTTCGGTGGTACTGTCGGGTTGCACATTGTGACTTCCACACTGAAGTAGGACTGACGGTGGGGCAGTACAGATGGAGGGTTACACTGTTGTGTAATACTAACTGAATGAGTCCGTGTGGTTGTACATAATGGAATAACAAGCTTAAGGCAGTACTGATGGAGTGCATCACTGTGGTGTAGTACTGATGGAATAACATATTGTAGGGTAGTACTGATGGAGTGACACGCTCCAGTGTTGTACTGATGGAGTGTAACAGTGTGGAGTAGTACTGGTGTAATGACGTACTGTGGGGGTGTATTGATGGAATGACACACTGTGGGGTAGCACGGATGTAATAGCACATTCTGTTGGAGTGCCGCAGTAATACTGACGGACTGACACGCTCTGCGGTAGTACAGTTGCGATGAAAAACTGTGGTGAAATAGTGATGGAATTACACGCTATGGAGTCGCAGTGATGGGTTAGCACACTGTGGGGTAATGCGGATGGAATGGCAGATTTGAGGTAGTCCTAATGGAGTGATACGCTTTGGGGAGTACTGATGGAAGAAAAAACTGCGGAGAGTACTGATGGAGTGACACGTTCTAGGGTTGCACTGGAGTGACATGATGTGGGGCAGTACCGATGTAGTGTAACAATATGGAGTTGTATTGATGCAGTGAGACACTGTGTGGTTTCACCGACGGAGTAACACACTGAGCGGTAGTACTATGGGGATGACAAACTGTGGTGTAGTACTAATGCAGTGATACACTGTTTGGTAATACTGATGGAATGACACAATTTGTGGCAGCACTTATGGAGTGACCAACTGGGATAGTCCTGATTGAATGATAAACATCGGGTAGTGCTAATGGCGTGAGGCATTGTGGGGAAATACTAATAGAGTGAAACTGTGGGGAATTACTGATGGAGTGACACAGTGAGATAGGGCTGATGGAGTGACATACTGTGGGAAATACTGATGGAGTGACACGCTGTGTCGTAGTACTGATGGAGTGATAATGTATTGTTCTGATGGAGTGACACACATACTGATGCAATGATAACCCGAGTGATATTCCTGATGGTGCGATGCTCTATGGGGAGGCACTGATGAAGTGGCAAAGTGTAGGGTAGTACAGATGGAGTAACAAACTCTATTTTATTACTGATGCAGTGGCACACTGTGGGTAGTGCTGGTGGAGTGACACACTTTGAGGTAGTACTGATGGAGTGACACACTATGTGGCAGTACTGACGCAATAGCATATTGTGGAATAGTACTGATTGTGTGACACCCTGCGGTGTAGTACTGTTGGATAGACATATACCATAGTAATACTGGTGGATTGAAGCACTGTATGGTAGTACTGATTGAAGGACTCATTGTGTAGTACTGATGGAGTGACACACCGTTGGATAGTACTGATAGAGTGACACCCTGTGTGGTAGTACTAATGGAATAATACACAAGGTGGTACTGATGTTGAAAAACACTGTGCGTGTGTATTGATGGAATGGTATATAGTGCGGTCGTACCAATGAAGTGACACGCTCTATGGTTGTACTGATGGAGTGACATAGTGTGTTGTAGTAATGATCGTCTAACACACTGTAGGCTTGTATTGATGGAGTGATAACCAGTGGGGTAGTATTGATGGAGTGACACAATGTGGGTAGTACAGATGGAGCAATACACTTTGGGGTAGTACTAGTGAAGTGACAAACTGTGGGCGGGCACTGATGGAGTAAAACATTTTGGTGTATTACTGATGGAGTGACACAGTGTGCCGTAGTACTGATGGAGGAACAAACGATATGGTAGTATTGATGTCGTGGCACACTGTGGGATAGTATTAATGGTGTGAAACTAAATGGGATACTACTGATGTAATGACACATTATAGGGTAGTTCTGGTGGAGTGACACATTGAGGGGGAGAACTGATCGAATGACAAACTGTGGGATAGTACTGATGGAATGACTATCCATTTAGTAGTATTGATGCAATGGCATTCCATGGGATAGTTCCGAATGAATGACATGTTGTGATGCAGTAATGATGGAGTAACAGACGATATGGTAGTACTCATGGATTGACACGCTGTGGGATAGTACTAATGGATTAGCATCCTGTGGGGTAGTACTGAAGGACTGATACATTTTGGGGTAGCACTGTTGGAGTGACACATTCGATGGTATTACTGAAGGGGGGGGGAAAGCTGTGGGTAGTACGGATGAAATTACATACCTAAGGTAGTACTGACAGTGTGAAACACCGTGGGGCAGAAATGATGGAATGACATACTGTGTCATACACGCTCTTGGGTTCTACTGATGGAGTAACATGTAGTACTGATGGAGTGACAGACTGTGAAGTAGTATTGACGAGTGACCTAACGTGGGGTATTATTGATGTAATGGCACATTGTGGGGTAGTACTGATGGAGTGACAGACTATACGGTAGTACTATTGTTATGACATAATGTGGGATGGAATTGGTAGTGACACCCTGCGGTAGTACTGATGGAGTGACGCACTGTAGGGTAGTACTGGTGTAATGGTATACTGTTGGATAGTACTGGTGGAGTGACGCACTGTGGGGTAGTACTGGTGTAACGGTATACTGTTGGATAGTACTGATGGAGTGACGCACTGTAGGGTAGTACTGGTGTAATGGTATACTGTTGGATAGTACTGGTGGAGTGACGCACTGTGGGGTAGTACTGGTGTAATGGTATACTGTTGGATAGTACTGATGGAGTGACGCACTGTAGGGTAGTACTGGTGTAATGGTATACTGTCGGATAGTACTGATGGAGTGACGCACTGTAGGGTAGTACTGGTGTAATGGTACACTGTCGGATAGTACTGATGGAGTGACGCACTGTGGGGTAGTACTGGTGTAACGGTATACAGTGGGATAGTACTGATGGAGTGACGCACTGTGGGGTAGTACTGGTATAACGGTATACAGTGGGATAGTACTGATGGAGTGACGCACTATGGGGTCGTACTGGTGTAACGGTATACTGTGGGATAGTACTGCTGGAGTGATATCGGCGAGACAAAGCGCATGCTCGGCGAATGTTTCGCTGAACAGCTCCACACAGTCGTACCTGATCTCCCGGTTGCTCAGCACTTTAACTCACCCCCGCTCCCCCATTCCCAATCTGAACTTTCTGGGCATCCTCCATTGTCAGAGTGAGGCCCAGCGCAAATTGGAGGAACAGCACCTCATACTTCGCTTGGGCAGCTAACATACCAGCGATATGAACATTGATTTCTCTAACTTCAATTAGCCCTTGCTTTCCCTTTCTCTCCACCCCTCCTCCTTCCCAGTTCTCCCACCAGTCTCACTGTCTCCGACAACATTCTATCTCTTTCCCGCCGACCTTTTCCGACATCAGTCTAAAGAAGGGTCTCGATCCGAAACGTCACCCATTCTTTCTCTCCAGAGATGCTGCCTGTCTCGTTGAGTTACACCAGCATTTTGTGTCTACCTTCCATTTAAACCAGCATCTGCATTTCTTTCCTACACGAAGTACAAGGCACGGCAGGACTTTCGGCAAATAATGGCTGTGCCGAACATGAGACGACCACCCTTACCTGCCTGCTCACAATGCATATCCCTTCATTACCTGAAAATCTGAACTTGTCTTAAATATCACTATTGTATCTGCCTCCAACACCACTGGAGTGGGTGGTAAGATTTTAGGACCCGTTATACAGGATGATGTGACAGAGTATTTATAAGTGCACGATGAAATAGGCATAAGTTGGCATGGCTTTGTGAAGGGAAGGTCGTGTTTGATAAATTTGCTGGAATTATCTGAAGAAGTAAATAGCAATACAGCCAACGGAGAGACAGTAGGTGTTGTTTACTTTGATTTTCAGAAAGCCTTTGATAAGGTGTCACAAGATGGCTGCTTATGAAGATGAGAGCCAACGGTGACAAAGGGCAAACATCAGCATGGATAACTGGTTGGCTGGATGGCAGAAGACAAAGAGTGGCAATAAAGGGGGATTTTTTTCTCGTTGGCCAACAGTAAATAGTGGAGATCTTCAAGGATCGTTGTTTGTCCGCTACTCCACGTTTTATATTATGATTTGGACGAGGGGATTGAAGGCTTTGTGGCCAAGTTTGCGGATGTTACGAAAAGAGGTGGAAGGGCAGGTAGTTTAGAGAAAGCATGGACTCCGCAGAAGGACTTGGACATGTTGGGGGATGGGCAGAGAAGTGGCAGATGGAATATAGTGTAGCAAAGTGCGGAGTACTGCATTTTGGTAGTATGAATAATGGCGTAGACTATTGTCTAAGTGGGGAAATAACCCATAAATCGAAAGTGCAAAGGGACTTGGGAGTGCTGGTTATCGTGTCGTATCTCCGTTCGTGCTACGGCCTAACACCGTGGAGTCGGCGGCCTCCAGCTAGGATCGACCTTGAAGACTTCGGTCGCGGGGCCTGGACTTGCCATCTCGGAAGCTTCGGCCGTGGGCCCTGCAGACCGCAACATCTGGAGTTCGCAGGTCCCTGGCTGGCGACCGGCTTTCGGGAGC
This sequence comes from Rhinoraja longicauda, assembly GCF_053455715.1. NCBI lineage: Eukaryota > Metazoa > Chordata > Chondrichthyes > Rajiformes > Arhynchobatidae > Rhinoraja > Rhinoraja longicauda. The sequence continues at coordinate 51,316 of NW_027601614.1, forward strand.
TCCAGCCGTAGCAGCATCGACCGCCCCGAAGCGCGATGTTTGATCGACCCGCTCGCAGGGCCCTCGTCGCCCTGCGTGGCCTGGCCGCGGCACTTCCCATCACTCGGTGGGGGCTTAGGACCTTCATCGGCCTGCTCGGCTCGGCCTGGGACTTTCCATCGCCCGGTGGGGGCTCAGAACCTTCATCGGCCTGCTCGGCTCGGCCCTGGGACTTTCCATCGCCCGGTGGGGGCTTCAAAAGTCGAGTGCCTCCATCGCCTCGTGGCACCACGGGAGAAGAATGAGGAGGAGATAAGACTTTTCTTTGCCTTCCATCACAGTGAGGGTGTGCCTGGAGCAATCACTGTGATGGCTGTTTGTGTTAAAATTGTAATTGTGTGTCTTGTGTTCTTTGTTGTCCACAGCCGGACCCTGACGTGTGAGGACGCTGGCGCTGTTTGTTCGCCGCTTCTCCGTCAGGACAAATCTTTTGTTCGTTTGTTTGTTTTTACGTCTTGACTGTTTTGTAAAGCGTCTTTGAGCATTTGGAAAAGCGCTATAAAAAATAAATGTTTATTATTATTATTATTATTATTATTATTATTATTATTATTATTATTATTATTATTATTATTATTCCCAAATTTTTTATCTGCAAGTTGAATCGGTGAGAATGATCAGCCATGATCACATGGAATGGTGGTGCTGGCTCGAATGGCCAAATGGCCTACTCCTGCACCTATTGTCTATTGTTCTAATGTCTAATGGAAGCAAACTCAGTGCTTGCATTTATTTCAAGAGGACTTGTATGCAGAAACACGGATGTAATGTTGAGGCGATACAAGGCGCTGGGAAGGCCGCATTTGGAATATTGTGAGCAATTCTGGGCACCATATCAGAGGAAAGGTGTGCTGGCTCTGGAGAGGTTCCAGAGGAGGTTTACAGGAATGATCCCAGCAATAAGTTAACCTATGGCGAGGGTTAGGTCGGCTCCCGGCTTGCACTCGGAGTTTAGAAGTATGAGGGTGGACCTCATTGAAACATACAGATATGTGAATGGTTTAAATCCAGTGGATGTGGAAAGTATGTTTCCACTTGTGGGAGCGTCTCGGACAAGAGATCATTTCCTCAGAATGCATCTACGTTCTCTTTTGAAGATGCTCAGAAGATAGTCAGAAGGTGATGAATTTGTGGAATTATTTGCCACAACAGGGTGTGTAGGTCACGTCAGTGGATATTTAAAGGCGTAGACAGAAAGATTCTTAATTAATACAGGTATCAGAAGTTATGGGGAGAAGGCAGGAGAATGGGGTTTGGAGGGCAAAAGATTGGCGGATAAGACGATTAGCCGAATGGTCTAATTCTACTCCTATTCCTTATCACCCAATGCCGACCTCCGATGCACACACTGTCCCTTGCTTTCCCCGCACACCTCGTTTAAACTTCATCCCTTTCACCATAAAGGGGTGGCCTTCAATACTTGATATTTCCATCTTGCGAGGAATGTTCTGACTGTTTACCATACCTTTGCCTCTCATAATTTGCTATCGATCTATCAGGTTACTGCCCGAACTCCGATGAATCAGTCCGACGTCTGTTTGTTCATAAGCTCCAGGCGATGTTCTTGTAAACGTCTTGAACACGATTTCCGAAGCGCCCATATCCTTCGTGAACGAGAGCGAACATAACTGTCTGTACACAATGCTGCAAAAGCGGCCGAAGTAAAGTTCTCTAAAGTTGAATATTGACATCTGACTCATATTCAATGACTCTGTCAAATATAGCAAGCATTCTACGCGGCTTATTTATTACTCTAAACGTACTACCACGATTTGCGTGTTTCGCATTGGGAACTCAAGGTCCATCATAAGCAATGCTGATACTGCGATGCACTTATTATGTACAGGCAGTGAGGGCTGTTGTGCCTCGATGTTGCAGTGTACTGCTGGTGTTCATCCACGGAAGGGCGCCATGACAGTATATTCCCACTGTCCATGTACTGAAGTGCGCTGTGTGTGGATGTTGCAGTGTACTGCTGGTGTTCAACCACGGGAGGGCGCCATTACAGTATATTGCCACTGTACATGCACTGAGGTGCGCTGTGTGTGGATGTTGCCGTGTGCTGCTGGTGTTCATCCACAGGAGAGCGGTGTGACAGTCCATTGCCACTGTACATCCACTGGGGTGCGCTGTGTGTGGATGTTGCCGTGTGCTGCTGATGTTCATCCAGGGGAGAGCGATGTGACAGTCTATTGCCACTGTACATCCACTGGGGTGCGCTGTGTGAGGATGCTGCAGTGCACTGTTAAAAAAGAACACTGGGTACAAAAGTCATAGCAGCAGAGTTATTGCACCAAGGCCCATCGAGTCCACTCCGGCATTCTATCATGGATCACCTATCGTTCCCACTCAACTCCATTCTCCAGAATAGAAAGGCAGATTATTATCTGAATGGTGTCAAGTTAGGAGGAGGGGGAGTTCAACGAGATCTGGGTGTCCTAGTGCATCAGTCAATGAAAGGAAGCATGCAGGTTCAGCAGGCAGTGAAGAAAGCCAATGGAATGTTGGCCTTCGTAACAAGAGGAGTTGAGTATAGGAGCAAAGAGGTCCTTCTACAGTTGTACCGGGCTTGGTGAGACCGCTCCTGGAGTACTGTGTGCAGTTTTGGTCTCCAAATTTGAGGAAGGATATTCTTGCTATGGAGGGCGTGCAGCGTAGGTTCACTAGATTAATTCCCGGAATGGCGGGACTGTCGTATGTTGAAAGGCTGGAGCGATTGGGCTTGTATACACTGGAATTTAGAAGGATGAGGGGGGATCTTATTGAAACATATAAGATAATTAGGGGATTGGACACATTAGAGGCAGATAACATGTTCCCAATGTTGGGGGAGTCCAGAACAAGGGGCCACAGTTTGAGAATAAGGGGTAGGCCATTTAGAACGGAGATGAGGAAGAACTTTTTCAGTCAGAGGGTGGTGAAGGTGTGGAATTCTCTGCCTCAGAAGGCAGTGGAGGCCAGTTCGTTGGATGCTTTCAAGAGAGAGCTGGATAGAGCTCTTAAGGATAGCGGAGTGAGGGGGTATGGGGAGAAGGCAGGAACGGGGTACTGATTGATAGTGATCAGCCATGATCACATTGAATGGCGGTGCTGGCTCGAAGGGCTGAATGGCCTACTCCTGCACCTATTGTCTATTGTCTATTGTCTATTGTCCTGCCGCCTCCCCGTAATTGTCGACACTCTTATGAATCACGACCATGTCCAGCTCCGATTTTAAAATACCCAATCACGGTTTCTACAGCTGTCTGTGGCAGAATTCCAAAGATTTACCACCTTCTTACGAAATAAATCTCTCATCATCTCATTTTAAATGTACGTCCTTTTATTCTGAAGCTAGTCAAAGGGTGATGAATCTGGGGAATGCTGCCACAGACGCCTCTGGAGGCCGTCATTGGGGCATTAACAGGTTTTTAAATTGGGGACTGACAGGTCCGTGATTAGTAAGAGTGTCAAAGTTGCGGTTGGGTTTTAGTGGGAAAGATAGGGCAGCCATGATCGAATGGCGGATCAGACTCGGTGAGCCTAGTGACTTACTCAAATGACGTATGAACTTATGAACTAATTACTGACTCCGGGATTGGACGGAGTCTATAGACATAGAAAGCTTAGAAAATAGGTGCAGGGGGATGCCCTTTGGCCCTTCGAGCCAGCACCGCCATACACTGTGATCATGGCTGATCATGCACAATCAGTAACCTGTGCCTGCCTTCTCTACAAATCCATGATTCCGCTTGACCCTAGAGCTCTAACACTGGTCGCTATTCAAGGATTTGACAATTGACCCGAACGACGACGTCAAACTTTTACAAATGCCATGAGAAAATGTGTGCAGAAATGCGATTCCCGACGCAGTCTAGCTATCTCTTTATCCAGCTAATTGCTATGAGCCACGCTAGCTCTCTAGCTCTCTAGCTGTCTAGCTGTCTAGCTATGTGGCTATCTAGCCATCTCGATCTGTAGCTATTAATATAGTTATATATCTACCTGACTAGCTATCTAGCTAAGGTAGACAAAATGCTGGAGTAACTCAGCGGGTCAGGCAGCATCTCAGGAGAGAATGAATGGGTGACGTTTCGGGTCGAGCCCTTCAGACTGATGTCAGCGGATGGAGCCGGAAAAAGATAGGATACAGGCGGAGATAGGAAGACTGGTGGGAGAACTGGGAAGGGGGGGTGGATTGAGAGGGAAAGCAGGGACTATCTGAAGTTAGACAAGTCAATGTTGATACCGCAGAGGTGTAAACTACCCAAGCGAAATATGAGGTGATGTTCCTCCAATTTGCGCTGGTCCTCACTCTGACAATGGAGGAGGCCCATGACAGAAAGGTCAGATTGGTAATGGGAGGGGGAGTTGAAATGCTGAGCCACCGGAAAATCAGGTTGGTTGAGACTGACTGAGCGGAGGTGTTCAGCGAAACGATCGCCGAGCCTGCGCTTGGTGTCGCCGATGGAGAGAGGTTGACACTTCGAACAGCGGATACAGTTGATGACGTTGGAGGAGGTGCAGGTGAATCTCTGCCTCACCTGGAAAGACTGTTCGGGTCCTTGGATGGAGTTGATTGGGGAGGTAAAGGGACTCGCCCCTCAAACACCTGTCCCTTTAACTCCCCACTCGACCAACATCTGTCCCTTTACTTCTCCCCTCGACCAACGCCTGTCCCTTTACCTCTCCCCAACTAGCCTTCTAACCGTCTCGCCAAATAGCCATCTACCTTTCAAGCGATCTTGCCATCCAGTCATCTGTACGTATAACCATCTATTTAGCGATCTAACCGTTTAGCTAGCTATCACAAAATGCTGGAGAAACTCAGCAGGTCAGACAGCATCTAGGAGCGGGAATGGGTGACGTATCGGGTCAACCATTCCCTCTCTCCGATATGCTGCCTGACCTGCTGATTTACTCCAGCATTTTGTGAAACCTTCGATTTGTACCAGCATCTGCATTTATTTTCCTAACTATCCAGGTATCTCACGTGCTAGGTAGCTGTCTATCTAGCTGGATCTAACAAGATCTCCCTCTCTCACGAGGCCCACAGAGGATGAGAAAGAGAGAGCGCACCCTTCAAATAGCTGCCTAGATAGAGAACTACCTATCTTACTATCAATATATCCAACTATCTCGCCATACAGATATCCAGCTTTCTAGCTGTCTAGCATTGCATGTAGATAGCTATCTAGGTAGTTCGCTATCTTGCTATCGAGATAGCTCACAGGCTGTCTGACAGTCTATCCTGCTGGCTAGCAATGTAGCTCTCGAGATAGCTGGATTGATAGCTACAGAGTTAGATATTTTGGTAACTACATAGCTAGGTTGCTAACGAGACTGATGGCTAGATAGATAGATAACTAGATTAGTAGATTGTTAGCCAACCACTTTGACGGTCAGATAGCGGTTTAGCTTGGTAGAGCTTTGCTAGATGGCTAGTGAGGTAGGCATCTAGCCAGCCACACCAGTAGATGGCTCAGTAGACAGATAGCAAGTGAGTTTTACAGAGATTTAGCACCTATCTAGCTGGATCCAACTAGGACTCTCTCGTTCTCCCTTTCACGCGGCCGCCAGAAAGCGAGTGAGCGAGAGAGGGCACTCCACAAAGAGTTGCCTACAAAACTATCGAATTATTTTGCTGTGCAGAGATCCAGCTATCTCGCCACCCATCTATCTAACGTTCAAGCTATCTAGCAATGCAGCTATTTAGCTATGTAATAATAATAATAATAATAATAATTCATTCATTTTTTATAGCGCCTTATCGGGTGCTCAAAGCGCTTTACAAAAGCAATTAACATAGAAACAAACAGCCAAACTATCCTGACGGAAAAGCGGCGAATACACAACGCCAGCGTCCTCTCACGTCAGGGTCCGGCAGTAGACATCAAAAAGCACAAGACACACAGATATAATTTTTACACAAACAGCCATCACAGTGATTGCTCTAGGCATACCCTCACTGTGATGGAAGGCAAAGTCTTATCTCCTCCTCGTTCTTCTCCCGTGGTGCCACGAGGTGATCGAGGCTCCCAACTTTTTGAAGCCCCCACCGGGCGATGGAAAGTCCCAGGGCCGAGCCGAGCAGGCCGATGAAAGTCCTGAGCCCCCACCGGGCGATGGAAAGTCCCAGGGCCGAGCCGAGCAGGCCGATGAAAGTCCTGAGCCCCCACCGGGCGATGGAAAGTCCCGGGGCCGAGCCGAGCAGGCCGATGAAAGTCCTGAGCCCCCACCGGGCGATGGAAAGTGCTGCGGCCGAGCCACGCAGGGCGATGAAGGGCCTGCGGGCGGGTCGATCGTACCTCGCGCTTCGGGGCGGTCGAAGCTGCTACGGCTGGAGCTCCCGAAAGCCGGTCGCCAGCCAGGGACCTGCGAACTCCCGATGTTGCGAGCTAACACGCTCTCTGGCTGTCTTTCCCGCTGGCTATCAATCTACATAACTTGATATCCAGCTATTTGGCTGTCATGCTAACTAGTAAAGCAGCTTTCCGCCTATTTAGGGATCCAGCAACCTATCAATTTGACTATCCATCCAGCTGTCCAGCTGTATAGTTAACAGGCTAAATAGCTATCTCTCTAACTAGCTAGCATGCTATCTATCTCTCTATCGAGCTAGCCACCTAGCTATGCACACTTCTAACTATTTACCTAGGTAGCTATCTTACTATCTAGCGAGCTATATATTTAGATATCTCCCCAGTTATCTACCCCGTTGGCTAGGAATCCAACTATCCAGCTATTCAGCTATATAGCTCGCAGTCTAGCTAGCTATCCAGTGATCTAATTACGGAGCTATCTATCCACTTGTCTCTGTGAGAATCAATCTATCTATTTATTTCTTAATCTGGCCATCTAGCGATTTACATATCTCCTATTGCTATCCAACTATCTAGCTATTTAGCCATGTAGTTATCTATCTAGCCAGCTGCATAGCTATCTATCTATCTAACTATGTAGCCAGCTGGCCAACAATCCTTCTAGCCATCTACTCATCAAGCCATCTCGTTATCTGACTACCCACCCATCTGGCGTTATTCAGCTCGCCATCTACCCAACCAGCCAGCTTCCCAGCTGGTCAATTAGTCAAGTAGCCAACTAGCCTTTCATCCGTCTAGCCAGATAGCCATTTAGGCATCTAGTCATCCAGTCATTTAGATATATAGCCATTATGAGTGATCTATCTGGCAATTAATTTGCTAGGTAGCTATCTACAAAGCTAGGTATAGCTAGATCTCCATCTGTGGGCCTCGCGAGAGAGGGAGCGCACCGCATAGAGAGCTGCCTATGTCTCTAGCTAGACAATAGACAATAGGTGCAGGAGGAGGCCAGGAGGAGGCCAATCGGCCCTTCGAGCCAGCACCGCCATTCAATGTGATCATGGCTGATCATTCTCAATCAGTACCCCGTTCCTGCCTTCTCCCCATACCCCCTGACACCGCTATCCTTAAGAGCTCTATCCAGCTCTCTCTTGAATGCATTCAGAGAATTGGCCTCCACTGCCTTCTGTGGCAGAGAATTTCACAGATTCACCACTCTCTGACAGAAATTATTTTTCCTCAGCTCAGTTCTAAATGGCCTACCCCTTAATTAAACTGTGGCCCCTTGTTCTGGACTCCCCCAACATTGGGAACATGTTTCCTGCCTCTAACGTGTCCAACCCCTTAATAAACTTATACGTTTCGATAAGATCTCCTCTCATCCTTCTAAATTCCAGTGTATACAAGCCTAGTACTGCAGGTGCGGTCTCACTAGGGCCCTGTACAACTGCAGAAGGACCTCTTTGCTCCTATACTCAACTCCTCTTGTTATGAAGGCCAACATTCCATTGGCTTTCTTCACTGGCTGCTGTACCTGCATGCTTCCTTTCAGTGACTGATGCACTAGGACACCCAGATCTCGTTGTACGTCCCCTGTTCCTAACTTGACACCATTCAGATAATACTCTGCCTTCCTGTTCTTACCACCAAAGTGGTTAACCTCACACTTATCCACATTAAACTGAATCTGCCATGCATCCGTCCACTCACACAACCTGTCCAAGTCACGCTGCAACCCGATAGCATCTTCCTCACAGTTCAAACTACCACCCAGCTTTGTCTCATCTGCAAATTTGCTAATGGTACTTTTAATCTCTTCATCCATGTCATTGATGTATATTGTAATTAGATGCGGTCCCAGCACCGAGCCTTGCAGTACCCAATTAGTCACCGCCTGCCATTCTGAAAGGGACCCATTTATCCCCACTCTTTGCTTTCTGTCTGTCTGGCACGGTAGCGCAGCGGTAGAGTTGCTGCTTTACAGCGAATGCAGCGCCGGAGACTCAGGTTCGATCCTGACTACGGGTGCTGCACTGTAAGGAGTTTGTACGTTCTCCCCGTGACCTGCGTGGGTTTTCTCCGAGATCTTCGGTTTCCTCCCACACTCCAAAGACGTACAGGTATGTAGGTTAATTGGCTGGGTAAATGTAAAAATTGTCCCTAGTGGGTGTGGGATAGTGTTAGTGTGCGGGGATCGCTGGGCGGCGCGGACTTGGTGGGCCGAAAAGGCCTGTTTCCGGCTGTATGTATATGGTATGGTATGGTAGTACCCTATCTCCAATACCATGTGCTCTAATTTTGCCCAATAATCTCCTATGTGGAACCTTTGCAAAGGCTTTCTGGAAGTCAAGGTACACCACATCCACCGGCTCTCCCCTGTCAATTTTCCTAGTTACATCCTCAAAGAATTGCAGAAGATTAGTCAAGCATGATTTCCCCTTCGTAAATCCATGCTGACTCGGAACAATCCTGTTACTACTATCCAAATGCTCCGCAATTTCGTCTTTTATAATTGACTCCAGCATCTTCCCCACCACTGATGTCAGACTAACTGGTCTACAATTTCCCGTTTTCTCTCTCCCTCCTTTCTTAAAAAGTGGGACAACATTAGCTACCCTCCAATCCACAGGAACTGATCCTGAATCTATAGAACATTGGAAAATGATCACCAATGCGTCCACAATTTCTAGCGCCACCTCCTTAAATACTCTGGGATGCAGATCATCAGGCCCTGGGGATTTATCAGCCTTCAGTCCAATCAGTCTACCCAACACCATTTCCTGCCTAATGTGGATTTCCTTCAGTTCCTCCGTCACCCTAGGATCTCTGGCCACTAGAACATCTGGAAGATTGCTTGTATCTTCCTTAGTGAAGACAGATCCAAAGTACCGGTTCCACTCGTCTGCCATTTCCTTGTTTCCCATAATAAATTCCCCCGCTTCTGTCTTCAAGGGACCCACATTTGCCTTGACTATTTTTTTCCTCTTCACATACCTAAAAAAACGTTTACTATCCTCCTTTATATCATTGGCTAGTTTACCCTCGTACCTCATCTTTTCTCCCCGTATTGCCTTCTTAGACGTCTTCTGTTGCTTTTTAAAAGAGTCCCAATCCTCTGGCTTCCCACTCTTCTTTACTTTGTTGTACTTCTGCTCTTTTATTTTTATGCTGTCCTTGACTTCCCTTGTCAGCCACGGGTGTCTCTTACTCCCCTTGGAATCATTCCTCCTCTGTGGGATAAATTGATCCTGCAACTTCTGCATTATTGTTTCCAATAGTGGAAACATCCTTTCTACATCCACTCTGTCCAAGCCTTAAACTATTCCGGATGTTTCAATGAGGTCCCCCCGCATTCATCTTATCTCCAGCAAGTACAGGCCCATTGCTGACAAATGCTCATCATAGGTTAACCTACTCATTCCTATGATCATTCTCGTAAACCTACTCTGGACCCTGTCTAGACCCAGCACATCCTTGCTTATATATGGGGCCCATAATTGCTCACAATAATCCAAATGCTGTCTTGCCAGCGCCTTATAGAGCCTCAAAATTGCATCATTGCTTCTGTATACTGTACAAACATTCTTGAACTAAATGCTGGCATCGAATTTGTTTTCTTTGCTACTGAATCGATTTGCAGATTAACTTTTTGGGAATACTGCACCAGCACGCCCAAATCCCTTTGCACCTCCGATTTCTGGATACTCTCCCCATTTGGAAAATAGTCTACGTCTTAATTCCTACCACCAAACTGCACGATTGCACTTTGTGTTACACTATATTCCATCTGCCACTTCTCTGCCCACTCTCCCAACCTGTCCAAGTCCTTCTCCCAAGTCCCTGCTTTCTCTACACTACCTGCCTTTCCACTTGTTTTCGTCTCATCCGCAAACATGACCACAAAGCCTTCAATCCCCTCGTCAAAATCATGAATATACAAGGTGAAGAGTTGCGGCCCCAGCACCGGCCCCTGCGGAACTCCGCTAGTCACTGGAAGCCAACCAGAAGAAAAAAAAAACTTTTATTGCCAATCTTTCTCACGACACAAGACCCCCTCACTCCACACAGCTCCACTTCCGCCCCACTCCACCATCTCTCTCCATCCCACTCCTCTCTCTCTGTCCCCTCTGCTTCCTCCCTCTCATCCTCCAGATCTTCCTCTTCCCACTGCTCCCCCTCTCTCCCCACACTCCGGCTCTCTCTCGCCACCCTCTCACTCCACCAAACCTCTCTACCCACTCCTCGTCTCTCTCCCCACAATACCTCTCCCCCCCATCCCACGGCCCCTCTCTCCCTCTCCTACAACCATCCGTCTCCCCACACCTCCCCACCCCATTTCTCCCCCTCCTGCTCTCCCCACGTCGCTCAATATTTGCCCGCTTCTTCTCTCCCCGTCACATTGCTCCCTCCCCTCCACCTCTCCCCTTCGCTCCGCTCACTCTCCCCACAATCCTCCTCCTTTCCACTCCTCCCCTTTCACCCCCCTTTCACCTCCCTTTCCGTCCACAATCCTCCCCTCTTTCTCCCCACACTCCTCGCTCTCTCTCTCTCTCTCTGGATAAGCAGTGACATTATCAGTGTGGTCAGTGATGGGTGTGGATAAGCAGTGACATTATCAGTGTGGTCAGTGATGGGTGTGGATAAGCAGTGACATTATCAGTGTGGTCAGTGATGGGTCTGGATAAGCAGTGACATGATCACATTAAATCTGACCCCGATGTTTTACATTTGATACGATGTAAAATAAAGAATCCTTTCTTTTTTTCTCTTCAGTTTTTATTGATTTTTCACAGAGATATATACAAAACAGTACAACACCATCGAAATAAATAAAATAAAATAAGAAAAACATCAGAAATAAATAAATAAACTAAATAGATAAATAAATAAACACGTTTGAATACGACAGTGTGGTACACTTACCAAATAAAATATAAAAAAGTAACAATGATTGGTTATCTGGAGATATTTCAATATTCGCACAAACATACCATCTCGTTCTATATAACACAATCTTCCAATATCTAGCTTTGCATTTATCTAGTTCGTGTCATGGCTCAAATAAACGATCCATTTTTCCCACATCTCAAAGAATCCCTTCTTTTTAATTCAAATGTTCGACTCTAAAGGGTTAACGCAGGTTCAATATCCATAACTAATCTAAACTTTAATGAGCACTAATTCCATCTTGCTGCTCTATCCGCGCTGGTAAACATGGCAGCTTAAGATACGTTAACTTGTTATTTTCTTCTTAATTAACACAGGTTAGAAATGCGAATTAACTCTCTCCGGCATACACTTGAAAGAATAACACATAATGCTGAAAATTAAAATGCAGCTTCAGATATGAGAAAGGGGGAGTTGGTTAAATGTGCTGTGTACTTCGCCCAGTGGGGAATATTAGTTCCAGCCGGTGAACACTAGCTGTGGCTCTGTTCAATCTGCAGTTCATTTTGTGGTGAACCACTTCAGACCAGCTGACAGGTTGATGTGAATTCAAACCCACAGACCAGACAGTAAGGTCGGTCTGAGAGTAAGTGACCAACTCATCCGTCTGGGCAGTCCACACAGCGGCACATAGAAAGCTGCCACACACACAGACTTCATTTATGTGCTTATTTATCAAGTCATATTTATGTCACATTTATCAAGAGCATATCTTCCATCATGCAGTGCAAACCTGCCACTCGTAGAAACTGAAATAAACACTTCAATGATCAGGGACTGTTATTAAAAATCACCAATGTATGTGACAGGCAATTATAATGTTTTCTGCTTAATCTGCATCTTTGAGAAGAGTGGACATCTATCGATGTTTAATTTCCTTGATTTCAAGGTTAGAGTTCAGTGGTAATAAAATATCCAAGGGCCATTTAAAAGCAATTTGTCTGTTAGTGCTGTACCTGGCGCAAATTTTGAGACAAAGGTTGCCGTGTTTCATGGGGAGGGATGGTGCATTTTAGTTCATCTGAACTATTCCCATTTCCCGGCATATGGATCATCTCCCTCTAAACCATTCCCCTCATGTACCTGTCCAAATGTCTTTGTGTTCCCATTATGACGCTACCTATGACACTGTCCACCTCTATGAGGTCACTGCACTGCCTGCTGCGCTCAATGGAATAAAGTCCAGGCGAGCGCAACATTTCCCTGTAACTCCGACCCTTGTTTTCTGGCAACGTGTTGGAAAATATTTTCTTCACTCTTTGCAAATATGTGGCACATTTCCTAAACATGGTGACGTAAGATTATACACGTTACTCCAAGTGCGTCCTCACCAACGTCTTGCCTATCTGAACATAACTTTCTAACTTTTACATTTTATTCACTGGCTGATGAAGACAGTGCGCCAAAAAAACCTTCTCCACCACCCTATCCCCCTGTTACGTCCCTTTTCTTACAACAATGTACTTTTATTCTGAGATCCCTCTGCTCTCCAACACTACCCAGCTAACTACCATTCACGGTGAAGATCATGCCCTGGCTTGTCTTCCCTAATTTAAAATCTCACACATCTGCAAGAAACACTGTTTGAAATTTCTCAGGCGACTTTCCAATTTGAAAAAGTTCCTACTTAATCCTTGCCAACCATTTTCAATGCCTGTGATACCGCCTACTTTAGTGTCAACTGCAAACTTTTACATTAGTCCGTTACATTCTCAGGGAACTCATTGACACAGATGACAAACAACAATGAGCGCAGCACCAATCCCTGAGACAGACCACCACTCCTTGACCAATGAACAATAGACAATAGACAATAGACAATAGGTGCAGGAGTAGGCCATTCAGCCCTTCGAACCAGCACCTCCATTCAATGCGATCATGGCTGATCACTCTCAATCAGTACCCCGTTCCTGCCTTCTCCCCATACCCCCTCACTCCGCTATCCTTAAGAGCTCTATCTAGCTCTCTCTTGAAAGCATCCAACGAACTGGCCTCCACTGCCTTCTGAGGCAGAGAATTCCACACCTTCACCACCCTCTGACTGAAAAAGTTCTTCCTCATCTCCGTTCTAAATGGCCTACCCCTTATTCTTAAACTGTGGCCCCTTGTTCTGGACTCCCCCAACATTGGGAACATGTTATCTGCCTCTAATGTGTCCAATCCCCTAATTATCTTATATGTTTCAATAAGATCCCCCCTCATCCTTCTAAATTCCAGTGTATACAAGCCCAATCGCTCCAGCCTTTCAACATACGGCAGTCCCGCCATTCCGGGAATTAACCTAGTGAACCTACGCTGCACGCCCTCCATAGCAAGAATATCCTTCCTCAAATTTGGAGAACAAAACTGCACACAGTACTCCAGGTGCGGTCTCACCAGGGCCCGGTACAACTGTAGAAGGACCTCTTTGCTCCTATACTCAACTCCTCTTGTTACGAAGGCCAACATTCCATTGGCTTTCTTCACTGCCTGCTGTACCTGCATGCTTCCTTTCATTGACTGATGCACTAGGACACCCAGATCTCGTTGAACTCCCCCTCCTCCTAACTTGACACCATTCAGATAATAATCTGCCTTTCTATTCTTACTTCCAAAGTGAATAACCTCACACTTATCTACATTAAACTGCATCTGCCATGTATCCACCCACTCACACAACCTGTCCAAGTCACCCTGCAGCCTTATTGCATCTTCCTCACAATTCACACTACCCCCCAACTTAGTATCATCTGCAAATTTGCTAATGGTACTTTTAATCCCTTCGTCTAAGTCATTAATGTATATCGTAAATAGCTGGGGTCCCAGCACCGAACCTTGCGGTACCCCACTGGTCACTGCCTGCCATTCCGAAAGGGACCCATTTATCCCCACTCTTTGCTTTCTGTCTGTCAACCAATTTTCTATCCATGTCAGTACCCTACCCCCAATACCATGTGCCCTAATTTTGCCCACTAATCTCCTATGTGGGACCTTGTCGAAGGCTTTCTGAAAGTCTAGGTACACCACATCCACTGACTCTCCCTTGTCAATTTTCCTAGTTACATCCTCAAAAAATTCCAGTAGATTTGTCAAGCATGATTTCCCCTTCGTAAAGCCATGCTGACTCGGAATGATCCCGTTACTGCGATCCAAATGCTCAGCAATTTCGTCTTTTATAATTGACTCCAGCATCTTCCCCACCACTGATGTCAGACTAACTGGTCTATAATTACCCGCTTTCTCTCTCCCTCCTTTCTTAAAAAGTGGGATAACATTTGCTATCCTCCAATCCACAGGAACTGATCCTGAATCTATAGAACATTGAAAAATGATCTCCAATGCTTCCACTATTTCTAGAGCCACCTCCTTAAGTACTCTGGGATGCAGACCATCAGGCCCTGGGGATTTATCAGCCTTCAGTCCCATCAGTCTACCCAAAACCATTTCCTGCCTAATGTGGATTTCCTTCAGTTCCTCCATCACCCTAGGTTCTCCGGCCCCTAGAACATTTGGGAGATTGTGTGTATCTTCCTCAGTGAAGACAGATCCAAAGTAACGGTTTAACTCGTCTGCCATTTCTTTGTTCCCCATAATAAATTCCCCTGCTTCTGTCTTCAAGGGACCCACATTTGCCTTGACTATTTTTTTCCTCTTCGCGTACCTAAAAAAACTTTTGCTATCCTCCTTTATATTATTGGCTAGTTTACCCTCGTACCTCATCGTTTCTCCCCGTATTGCCTTTTTAGTTAACTTTTGTTGCTCTTTAAAAGAGTCCCAATCCTCTGTCTTCCCACTCTTCTTTGCTATGTTATACTTCCTCTCCTTAATTTTTATGCTGTCCCTGACTTCCCTTGTCAGTCACAGGTGTCTCTTACTCCCCTTAGAGTCTTTCCACCTCTTTGGAATAAATTGATCCTGCAACCTCTGCATTATTCCCAGGAATACCTGCCATTGCTGTTCTACCGTCTTCCCTGCTAGGGCCTCCTTCCAGTCAATTTTGGCCAGCTCCTGCCTCATGCCTCTGTAATCCCCTTTGCTATACTGTAATACCGACACTTCCGATTTTCCCTTCTGCCTTTCCATTTGCAGAGTAAAACTTATCATGTTGTGATCACTGCCTCCTAATGGCTCTTTTACCTCTAGTCCCCTTATCAGATCAGGATCATTACACAACACTAAATCCAGAATTGCCTTCTCCCTGGTAGGCTCCAGTACAAGCTGTTCTAAGAATCCATCTCGAAGGCACTCTACAAACTCTCTTTCCTGGGGTCCATTTCCAATCTGATTTTCCCAGTCTACCTGCATGTTGAAATCTCCCATAACCACCGTAGCATTACATTTTTGACACGCCAATTTTATCTCCTGATTCAACTTGCACCCTATGTCGAGGCTACTGTTTGGGGGCCTATAGATAACTCCCATTAGGGTCTTTTTACCCTTACAATTTCTCATTTCTATCCATACTGATTCAACATCTCCTGTACGTGGATGGGACGGGTTGAGAGGGATATGGGGCAAACGCGGGCAGGTGGCACTGGGATAGAAGGGGCAAGTTGCATTGGAGTGGGCTAGTTGGGCCGGATATTTCCGTGCTGCATGACTCCATGACGCTGTGACTTTTAAATGTATTCTTATATAGTGCACGGGGGAGAGAAAGAGGGAGAGAGAGAGAGAGAGGGGGAAGTGGAGGGAGAGAGAGGAAGTAATAAATATTAGCTCAATATATTGTAAATTTTGTTCTCAAGTGGAGGGGTGGTCATGGTATCAAATATTAGTTTAGTTTATCATTGTAAATTTATGAAAATGAAGTGGAGAGGGGGAGAGAGAAAGGGGGAGAGAGGAGAAAGAAAGAGAGGGGGAGAGACTGAAGGAAGGGATAGAGAATGATGAGAGAGAAGGGGAAAGAGAGGGAGGACAGAGGGGAAGTGAGAGAGAGAGGTGAGATAGAGGGGGAAGAGAGAAGAGGAAGAGAGGGGAGAGTTTAGTTTTTATTTTAACTTAGTTTATTTTATTTAGTCAAAAGAGAGGAGAAAGAGAAATGGGGTGGGGAAGAGAGAGAGGCGGGGAGACTGGGGAAGAGAGAGAGACGGGAGAAAAGGGAGAGAGGGAGAGGGCAGAGAGAGGGGGAGAGAGAGGAAAGGTCGGGAGAGGGAGGGAAGGGGTGAGTGGGGAGAGAGAAAGCGGGGAGATGGTATCAAATATTAGTTTAGTTTAAATGATTAGTGTAAATGTAGTCTTATAAAATGGGGGGGGAAGGAAAAAGAAGTAGAGTAAGAGGGGAAAGAGAGTGAGGGGGAGGAAGGGGAGGGAGACAGAGTGGGTAACAAATATTCGTTTAATTTATTGTAGAATTTATTATAAAATGGAATGCGAGAAAGAATATCAAATATTCGTTTAGTTTAGAAACATAGAAACATAGAAAATAGGTGCAGGAGTAGGCCATTCGGCCCATCGAGCCTGCACCGCCATTCAATATGATCATGGCTGATCATCCAGCTCAGTAGCCTTTACCTGCCTTCTCTCCATACCCCATGATCCCTTTAGCAAAAAGGGCCACATCTAACTCCCTCTTAAATATAGCCAATGAACTGGCCTCAACTACCTTCTGTGGCAGAGAATTCCACAGACTCACCACTCTGTGTGAAGAAATGTTTTCTCATCTCGGTCCTAAAAGACTTCCCCCTTATCCTTAAGCTGTGACCCCTGGTTCCGGACTCCCCCAACATCGGGAACAATCTTGCCGCATCTAGCCTCTCCAACCCCTTAAGAATTTTATATGTTTCTATAAGATCCCCCCTCAGTCTTCTAAATTCCAGCGAGTACAAGCCCAGTCTATCCAGTCTTTCCTCATATGTAAGTCCCGCCATCCCAGGGATCAATCTGATAAACCTTCTCTGTACTCCCTCTAAGGCAAGAACGTCTTTCCTCAGGTTAGGAGACCAAAATATACACAATACTCCAGGTGCGGTCTCACCAAGGCCCTGTGCAACTGCAGCAGAACCTCCCTGCTCCTAAACTCAAATCCTCTTGCTATGAATGCCAACATACCATTCGCTTTCTTCACTGCCTGCTGCACCTGCATGCTTGCTTTCAATGACTGGTGCACCATGACACCCAGGTCACGTTGCATCTCCCCTTCTCCTAATCGTTCACCATTCAGGTAATACTCTGCTTTCCTGTTCTTGCCGCCAAAGTGGATAACCTCACATTTATCCACATTATATTGCATCTGCCATGCATTTGCCCACTCGCCTAATCTATCCAAGTCACTCTGCAGCCTCCTAGCATCCTTCTCGCAGCTAACACTGCCACCCAGCTTCGTGTCATCCGCAAACTTAGAGATGTTGCATTCAATTCCCTCGTCCAAATCATTAATATACACTGTAAATAACTGGGGTCCCAGCACTGAGCCTTGCGGTACCCCACTAGTCACTGCCTGCAATTCCGAAAAGGACCCGTTTATTCCTACTCTTTGCTTCCTGTCCGCCAATCAATTTTCTATCCACCTCAACACTGAACCCTCATTACCGTGTGCTTTAAGTTTGTACACCAATCTCCTATGTGGGACCTTGTCGAAGGCCTTCTGAAAGTCCAGATATAACACATCGACTGGTTCTCCCTTATCCACTCTACTAGTTACATCCTCGAAGAATTCTATAAGATTCGTCAGACATGATTTGTGAATTATTATTGTGAATTAATTTATTATTGTGAGGGGGAGGGGGAGAGAAAGGGGAGAGATTATTATTAGTTTAGAAGCATAGAAACGTAGAAAATAGGTGCAGGAGGAGGCCATTTGGCCCTTCGTGCCAACACCGCATTCATTGTGATCATGGCAGATCATCCACAATGAGTAACCTGTGCATGCTTCTCCCCATATTCCTTGATTCCGCTCGCCCCTAGAGCTCTTTAATTTAGTTTAGTTTATTTAGTCAAAGGAGAGGAGCGAGAGAGATGGGGTGAGTGTGAGAGAGAGAAGCGGAGAGTGAAAGGGGAGAGAGTGTGTCACATTAGTCCGCGCGGGAATAGGTGACGCTTCGGGTCGAGACCCTTCTGCAGACTGATGTCAGGGGGGCGGGACAAAGAAAGGATATAGGTGGAGACAGAAAGACAGTGGGAGAACTGGGAAGTGGAGGGGGGAAATAGGAGAGAGACAGAGGAACTGTCTAAAGTTGGAGATTTCAATGTTCATACCGCTGGGCTGCAAGCTGCCCAAGCGAAATATGAGGTTCTGTTTCTCCAATTTCCGGTGGGCCTCACTATGGCACTGGAGGAGGCCCATGACAGAAAGGTCAGACCCGGTGGCTGAGCACTTCAACTCCCCCTCCAACTCCCAGTCTGACCTTTCTGAGAATTTCACAACTTCATAACTCTGGGTGAAAGAATTTTTCCCTCATCTCAGTACTAAATGGCCTACCCCTGATTCTTAAACTGTGGCACTTGGTTCTGGACTCCCCCAACATCGGAAACATGTTTCCTGCATCCCTTAATAATTTTATCTGTTTCTATAAGATCCCCTCTCATCCTACTAAACTCCAGTGAATACAAGCCCAGTCGCTCCATTCTTTCATCATATGACAGTCCCGCCATCCTGGGAATTAACCTCGTGAACCTGCGCTGCATTCCCTCAATTGCAAGAATGTCCTTCCACAAATTGGGAGACCAAAGGTGCACACAATACCTCAGATGTGGTCTCACCAGGGGCCCTGTACAACTGCAGAAGGATCTCTTTGCTCCTGCACTCAAATCCTCTCGTTGCGAAGGCTAACATGCCATTAGCTTTCTTCATTGCCCTGCTATACCTGCATGCTTACTTTTAGTGACTGATCTACAAGGATTCACAGGTCTTGTTGCACTTCCTCTTTTCATAACCTGACACCATTCAGATAATAATATTGCCTTCTTGTTCTTGCCACCAAAGTGGATAACCTCCCATTTATCCACATTACACTGCATCTGCCCACTCACCCAACCTATACAAGTCACCCTGCATCCTCATAGCATCTTTTTCACAGTTCATCATGCCACCCAGCTTTGTGTCATCTGCAAATCTGCTTATGTTACTTTTTATTCCTTCATCAAAATCATCTATATATGGATTGTAAATGGCTGCGGTCCCAGAACCGAGCCTTGCGGTACCCCATTAGTCACTGCCTGCCATTGCGAAAGGGACCCATTAATTCCTACTCTTTGTTTCCTATCTGCCAACCAATTTTCTATCCATGTCAATACACTGCCCCCAATACTACGTGCTCTAATTTTGCCCACTCATCTCCTGATTGCCCACTAATTGGCCACTAACCAGTATCCTCATGTACCTGTCCAAATGTCGTAGTGTTATTACTATGGCACTCCCTATGATACTGTGCACCTCCATGAGATCACTGCTCTCTCTACTGAGCTCCATGGAATAAAGTCCTGGCGTGTCCAGCCTTTCCCTCGAGCTCCGAACCTTGTCTCCGGGCAACTTGTTCGATAATATATTCAGCGCTCTTTACAAATTAGTGGCATATTGCCCAAACACGGTGGCTAAAAATATGCACATTACTCCAAGTGCGTCCTCACTAACGTCTTGTCCAACTGAACATAACTTTCCAACTTTTAAATTTTATTCACTGGCTGATGAAGACAGTGGGACAAAAAAACCTTCTCCACCACCCTATCCCCCTGTTACGTCCCTTTTTTTGCAACTATGTACTTTTGTTCTGCGATCCCTCTGCTCTACAACACTCCCCAGCGAACTACCATTCACGGTGAAGATCATGCCCTGGTCTGACTTCCCAAAATTTAAACCTCACAATTACCTGCAACAAACACCATTTGCTATTTCTCAGCTCACTTTCCAATCTGAAAAAGTTCCTGCTTTAATTCTTGCTCACCATTTTCACTGACTGTGATATCACAGGGGGGAGATAAAAAGGCGAAAGAGAGAGGGGGCGAGAGAGAGAGGGTGAGAGAAAGATTGAGAGAGGGTGAGAGAGAGGGGAGAGAGAAAGAGAGAGAAAGGGTGGAGAGGGAGAGTGATAGGGTAGAAAGAGGGGGAGAGGGGGTATCAAATATTAGTTGTTTAATTTATTATTTTTAATGTTTTCCTTATACAGTGGAGGGGGGAGAGAAAGAGGAGAGAGAGAGAGAGGGAGAGGGAGAGATAGGGAGGGGGAGGGGGAGAGAGGGGATAACAAATATTAGCTTAATATATTGTAAATTTTATTATAAAGTGGAGGGGGGCAGGGTATCAAATATTAATATAGTTTAATTTAGTTTAGTATATTTAGTCAAAAGGGATGAGAGGGAGATGGGGTGAGTGTGTGAGGGAGAGAAGGGGAGAGAGAGAGGGTGTGGAATGTTTGGTATATTAGTTTAGTTTCTGCGCTATATCTCTAAATTAATAAATCTGTGAACGGGCGATCGCTGGTCGGAACGGACTTGGTGGGCTGAATGGCCTGTTTCCGTGCTGCATCTGAAATAAAAAGGGTATTATAAAGTGCAGGGGGGAGAATGAGGGGGTAGAAACTGAAATAAACACTTCAATGATCAGGGACTGGCATTTAAAATGATCAATACATATGACAGGCAATGGTGTTATTTTTCTGCTTAATCTGCATCTTTGAGCAACGTGGCCACTTGTTGATGTTTAATTCCTCTGACTTCAAGGCTCGAGTTTAGTGGGAACTAAATATCCAAACAGAAGTCAGGCGGGTTAAAAGCAGTTTATTTGTTAGTGCTGCACCTGCCACAAATGTCAGGCACATGTTGTGGTGTTTCATGGGGAGGGAGAGCGTATTTCACTTCATCAGACGGTTAACAAATGTCAGTCTAGTTTAATTGTTCATTGCAAATGTCATTTTATCAAGTGGAGAGTGGGGAGAAAGAAGAGAGAGAGAGAGAGAGAGAGAGAGAGAGAGAGAGAGAGAGAGAGAGAGAGAGAGAGAGAGAGAGAGAGAGAGAGAGAGAGAGAGAGAGAGAGAGAGAGAGAGAGAGAGAGAGAGAGAGAGGGGGAGAGAGGGAGAGAGAGAGAGAGTGTGTGTGTGTGTGAGAGAGAGACAGTGTGTGTGTGTGTGTGTGTGTGTGAGAGAGAGAGAGAGAGGGAAAGAGAGAGAGAGTAACGCAGAGACAGGGGCAGTGTCAGCATCCATCCATCCATCGATCATGGAGCACAAAATATTTCTTTATGTAGGATTCTTAACTTAATCTAATACAATCTGCATTTTGGAATATGTAGCAACTTAAATAAATATAGGGAGTCAGAGACAGAGAGAGAGGGAGACAGTGTGTGTGTGAGTGTGTATGTGAGTGTGTGTGTGTGTGTGTGAGTGTGTGTGTAAGTGTGTGTGTGAGTGTGTGTGTGAGGCCCACCCACCCTACCCCTGACCGGTCCCCAGTGCGGAGGGCGGGAGGGTGAGAATGAGGAGGTAGAAAATGAAATAAACACTTCAATGATCAGGGACTGTCATTAAAAATGATCAATATATATGACAGGCAATGGTGTTATTTTTTCTGCTTAATCTGCGTCTTTGATTGGGTGGATGTGAGGGGCTGGAGGTCCTGGAGCGGGGCCGGCGATGGGATCATCCGCCCGGGACTGACAGCTGGAAGATGCGGCGGTGAATGTGAGGAGCCGGAGCCCGGAGCGGAGAGACTGCGGCCGCCCTCTGGGATGCGCTCATGGCGCGGGTTTATTAATGAGCCGCAGCGCTGAGGTGAGCGGATATTTCACCGCGCTCTTCACCTGCTCCCTGAACTTGGACTGGGTCGCCGCGTAAATAAATGTGTTGGTGCAGCAGCTGAGATTCAACAGCAAAAACCCGACGTTGATAAAGATCCGTTGGGAATCATTCCGATCATTCCCAATCCCTGTGATCTGATAATAGACGAAGTTTACAACAAACGTCAGCCACAGGAGGATGAAGCTGCCAGAGATGGTGAAGAGTAAAACCACAGACCTCCTCCTGCTCTCCATCTCCGGCTCACTGCGCTTCTCCCCCTTGCTCTGACCCCTCAGCCCCTGACGGACCCGACTGGCCACTAAAATGTGCCGGACTGTCAGAGCGTTGAGCAGCAGGATCACAGCGAAAGGGAGGAACGGAGTTAAAACCGTGTCGAACCAGTCAAATGCCACCCACCCTGGGTCAGTGTAATAACTGTCCACCGTGTCACAGCCCCACGGGACATTGTCGATGGTTGTCCAGGGTTCCCGTGTGAAGTAGCGGGGAACGTTTTTCAGACACAGCAGAACGCCGGCTGTTGCGAGAACCGCAGCCGCAGTTTTCCCGGTGCAATATTTTGTTTTCAGCTTCTGGCAACAAATGGCGACAAAGCGATCAAAGGTGAAAGTGACGGTGAACCAGACAGAACAGTCTGTAGATGCAAACGCCAGTACATCGTTAACACTGCACACAGGGGTGAGGGACAGGAAACACCAATAAAAGTAATGGTATCGGATATTATACAAAATGACCTCGGTGATCAGGGTGAGTAGATCGGCTGCTGCCATGGCCACCAGGTAGCGAGTGGTGCAGGTGGAGAGGCCGCACTTTCCCCGGGACAGGGTCACAATCGCCACTAAATTCACTGCGGAAAGAGAAGGGGACGGACACTGGGCATCACTGAACATGGTCTCCGGGGCTGAACACCGGCTCCACTTTCAGCTGGAGATCAGGAGTGTTGGAGTCGGTGCGCGGCTGCAGGTTTAACAATGTCAGACCCGGCTCCGACTGTGCCCGACCTGCCTGCTTCAGGGGAGAGGAGATAAGGCGACGGGCGGGGTAAAGGGCGGGGAGGGAACGAGCAGCCGCCCGCTACAATAGGCGGAATGGTCCTGTCTACAGTTAACCCCGCTCACAGTCTCTGATGGGGCCGGTTTCACAGACTTAACCGTGACCGGCCGCGTTTAACCAGGGCTCTGGGAACTCGGCATCTGATGGGTACGAGGAGGGTTCCAGAGGGAAGGCAGGGATAACTTAGGATCCGGCAGCAGAGCGGCTCCGTTAATGGATTCATTCCTCAGTTCGGTAACAACACACGACGGTAGATCCGCGGCCACTGGTTCAGGAGATCGATCCAATTATTGACCAACAGGCGGGTTGAATCCGACTGTGACAGACTCCACAGTGAGACGTGTCCACAGGAGCGGGTGTTCGCTCTGATCAATAACTCAGACACAGTGAACTTCACAATGTAAACCCCTTCCCAGTCACACCGTCCTGGGGGGCTGCCTGTCCCGAGCACTGGGACAACTCTGGGCAAGGTCCCACTGAAGGCAAGAACAACATTCTATTGGGTCCCGGCAGTGGGAGAAAGAGAAGGTTAGTTTCGGCTGCCTGAAAATGAGAAAAATCACTGCGTTAATTCAAAAATACTTCACTGAGAGGATTGATGTGCTTCACATATTCTTGTACAACGACCATCAGTTGGGAATCATGTAACACGATCAGAATAAGGTCAACACCGGTTAACAGACGGAGTTATAAAACTTGAATTGTTCTGTTCACTTACCAGGGACTCCGACGGCAGCAATGATCACGTATAAGATTTCTCCACGTCTAAATATTCGTACAGCTTTTCCCACATGTTCTCTGCCCAGCGACGTGTCCCCGTGAGCTACCGGTAATCTCTCGGAATGAAATGGCGGGGCAGAACATTCCCGGAGATTTTATACCATTTTCCGTCTCCACCGGCAGAGATTAAAAAATAGAGATTTTGAAATTATTCGCAAACAGATGACATCAGCCAAGTGAAATCCCTGCTGAGACAGGTCGTGATTTATTCAGGGAATTGATTGAGAAACTCCGAAGACTGGGAATGGTGGCGATACTGAGGGATGGAAATTGGGAGCGGCATTGTTCCAGCAAAGGGGATATTGTTTCAAACTCCATCGGATCCAATTCTCCGCCTCATGTTGTTTGCCTGATTTCCTTCAATCCGCTTCAATCACTAAGGCAATCCCAAATTCCAGGGACCCTCTCAGGGCTTCTGGTGCCCAGTTTGAAGGTGGACTGGGCGACGTTTGTCCACAGGTTGAGGAATTAGATCAACAGATCACCACGCACTAAAGTGGCCCCTCCACTCTGCTTCACCACTCAATATGATCGCGGCTTAACTGACTGCAACCTCACCCCCACACTCCCGGCGAGGCCGGTAACCATTCACTCCTTGCTTGCCTGCAGTGTGTCTGATTTTGCGCCGGGACAATAACATTCTCTGCCTTCGTCACCTGTGAGGAGAAACGACCCAAAGACTCTCGACACTCAGAGAACAGAAATATTGTGGATTCAGAATTGTCCGAAACCCAAATAAAACAGCGAATGATGCGGCACATCTCCCTCCTCCCTTTCTCTCTCCCTCCTCCCTTTCTCTCTCCCTCCATCCTTACTGCTGTCACTCTCTCTGAACTATCAGTCTCTCCTACCATCTCTATTCTTCCTCTCCGCTCCGCCATCTCTCTGTCAACCTCTCTATCCTAACCCCCCCTCCTTCTAACTCCCATTGCATTTATCCCTCTGTTTATTTCTATCTATCTGACCCTTCCATCGCTCCGTTTTGCCAACCCACGCGATCTGAACTCCGCTCTCTTTTCATGTTCCCACTCTCCCTTTGTTACTTAACTCTCCCTCCATCTTTTCTTTCGTCTTCTCCGCTATCTCTTCCTTTCATCACTGTACTCCCTATCTGTCTCTCTCTTTTCCCCAACACTCCTCCTGCTCGCCCTCACCTCCCTCTCCAAGGCCTTTCTTGCGAAGTGCGGTTAAAACGGCTAGCCACCATGGAATGTCTCTCTACCCCGTTCCCTCACACTTCAATAGCCCTTCCAGGTGAGGCTGATGTTCACATGCACCTCATCTAATCCCTTCTATTGCATGCGGTGTTCCAGATATGGTCTCCTTTGCATCGGCGTGGTCAAGTGGAGACTCGGCGACCGTTCGGCCGAACACTTACCGTCGTTCCGTCAAGGCCTCCCGGATCTTCCCGTTGTAACTCGCCTTCCCACACTGACCTTTCTGTCCTTTGCTTCCTCCATTGCCAGACTGAAGCGACATGCAAACTGAAAGAACGCCACTTCATATTCCGCCCTTGGTGCCTTGCAACAATAGACAATAGGTGCAGGAGTAGGCCATTCGGCCCTTCGAGCCTGTACGCACCGCCATTCAATGTGATCATGGCTGATCATTCTCAATCACTACCCCGTTCCTGCCATCTCCCCATACCCCCTGACTCCGCAATCCTTAAGAGCTCTATCTAGCTCTCTCTTGAGTGCATTCAGAGAATTAGCCTCCACTGCCTTCTGTGGCAGAGAACTCCTAATGGTATGAACTTTGAATTATCCAATGTTAGGTAACTAAGTGCAAATTCCCACTTCCCCCTCCCTCTTCCTCGTGCTTCATCCGGACTCGCACCAATATATCCCCTCCACCACATCTTCAACCGATATTACTTCCTCTTTCTTTATAATTCCATCCTGCTCAACCCTTACCTCTCACCTGACAATGAAAACGGTATTCACCCGCTTATCGTTCAACTCGCTTTGTCCTGCTGTTCCCCCGTCCCACCACAATCAGTCTGAAGAAAGGTCCCGAACCGAAACTTCACCCATCCATGTCCTTAGCAGGGTTAGCCAGTTCGGCGTGCCCTCTACAACTCTCACCAACGTCTACAGATGCACCATAGAAAGTATTTTATCAAGATGCATCACAGCTTGGTTTAGGAACAGCTCCACACAAGAACGCAAGAAATTGCTGCGAATTGTCCAGACCATCACACAAAGCAACCTCCCATATATTAACTCAGTTTATAAACCACGCCGCCTCGGCAAGGCCAGCAGCATAATCAAGGACGAGTCGCACCATTGCCACTCCTGCTTCTCCTCTCTCCCATTATGCAAAATGTATAGAAGTGTGAAAATGCACACCTCCAGTTTCAGGGACAGCGTCTTCCCAGCTGTTATCAGGCAACGGAATCATCCCACCACAACGAGAAAGCAGTGCTGAACTACAATCTACCTCTTTGTTGACCCTCGGACTATCGGATTTTGCAGGCTTTACTTTGCACTGAACGTTATCCCCTTATCATGTATCTATACTCTGTAAATGGCTCGACTGTAATAATGTATTTTGTTTCCACTGACTGGGTGGCACGCAACAAAATCTTTTCACGGTACCTCGGTACACGTGACAATAAACTGCACTAAACTGACATACTCAACTAGATTTCTCCAGAGGTGCAGCCTGACTCGCATTGGATATTGATTGTGTGTGACAGTGCGAGTGTGCGAGTCCGTGCAAGAGTGTGTTAGCACGTGTGTGCGAGTGTGAATGTGTGAGATTGTGCAAATGAGTCGGTGTGTGTGTGTGTGTGTATGCGTTAGTGTATGCGGTTGCAGGAATTTCAATGATTCAATGATACATTATTATCACGTACCCAGGTAGAGTGAAATGCTTAGTTTTGCAGACAACCCGGTAACATCATGTCGCAGACCTCACCTAGGCAGTACAAAAGTGTCGCCCCATTTTGACGCCGACAAAGTTACAAACGCTCCCTGCCGCCGCACGGCGGGTCGCCCCTTCGTTCTCGGCGGCCTTCCTCGCTCTCCGACGGTCCACCTCGCTCTCTGCGGTTCCTCGCGGCTCCCACCTCGCTCCCGAGGCGCGGTTCCCATCGCCATCCGCGGTGGGCGAGCCGGGCCGACCGGGCCGACTGAAGGGATTGGCCCCGTCACCGGGAACACTCCCGGCCACGCTGCGCTGCGCTGCTCGACGCGAACATCCAAGGATACACTCAATCCCAAAATGTGCACGTTTGCATGCGGGTCTGCGTGTGAGAGAGCGGTAGAGTATGTAAGAGTGCCGATATTTGTGTGTGTGTGTGTGTGTGTCTGTTTGTGCGTGTGCGTGTGAGTGCATCACTGTGGTGTAGTACTGATGGAATAACATATTGTATGGTAGTACTGATGGAGTGACATGCTCCAGTGTTGTACTGATGGAGTGTAACACTGTGGAGTAGTACTGGTGTAATGACGTACTGTGGGGGTGTATTGATGGAATGACACACTGTGGGGTAGCACGGATGTAATAGCACATTCTGTTGGAGTGACGCAGTAATACTGATGGACTGACACGCTGTGCGGTAGTACTGTTGCGATCAAAAACTGTGGTGAAATAGTGATGGAGTTACACGCTATGGAGTCGCAACGATGGGTTAGAACACCGTGGGGTAATGCGGATGGAATGGCAGATTTGAGGTAGTCCTGATGGTGTGAAACGCTTTGGGGAGTACTGATGGAAGACAAAACTGCGGAGAGTACTGATGGAATGACACGTTCTAGGGTTGCACTGGAGCGACATGATGTGGGGCAGTACCGATGTAGTGTAACAATATGGAGTTGTATTGATGCAGTGAGACACTGTGTGGTTTCACCGACGGAGTGACACACTGAGCGGTAGTACTATGGGGATGACAAACTGTGGTGTAGTACTAATGCTGTGACACACTGTTTGGTAATACTGATGGAATGACACAATTTGTGGCACTTATGGAGTGACCCACTGGGATAGTCCTGATTGAATGATAAACATCGGGTAGTGCTAATGGCGTGAGACATTGTGGGGAAATAATAATAGAGTGAAACTGTGGGGAATTACTAATGGAGTGAGACAGTGAGATAGGGCTGATGGTGTGACATACTGTGGGGAATAATGATGGAGTGACACTGCAAGGAAGTACTGATGGTTGACACTGTGGGTAGTACTGATGGAGTGACACGCTGCGTGGTAGTACTGATGGAGTAATAATGGATTGTTCTGATGGAGTGTTGCACGCTGGCGTAGTACTGATGCAATGATAACCCGTGTGATATTCCTGATGGTGCGATGCTCAATGGGGAGGCACTGATGGAGTGGCACAGTGTAGGGTAGTACAGATAGAGTAACAAACTATATTTTATTACTGATGCAGTGGCACACTGTGGGCAGTGCTGGTGGAGTGACACATTTTGTGGTAGTACTGATGGAATGGCACACTATGTGGCAGTACTGACGCAATAGCATACTGTGGGAGAGTACTGATTGTGTGATACCCTGCGGTGTAGTACTGTTGGATAGACATATACCAGAGTAATACTGGTGGATTGAAACACTGTGGGGTAGTACTGATGGAAGGACTCATTGTGTAGTACTGATGGAGTGACACACCGTTGGATAGTACTGATAGAGTGACACAGTTTGGTGTATTATTGATAGAGCGACACAGTGTGCGGTTGTACTGATGGAGGAACAAGCGATATGGTAGTACTGATGTCGTGGCACACTGTCGGATAGTATTAATGGTGTGAAACTAAATTGGGCGGTACTGATGTAATGATACATTATAGTACTGATGGAAGGACTCAAAGTGTAGTTCTGATGGAGTGACACATTGGGGGAGAACTGATGGAATGACGCACTGTGGGATAGTACTGTTGGAATAACTATCCATTTGCTAGTACTGATGCAAGGGCATTATATGGGATAGTACCGAATGAATGACAAGTTGTGATGCAGTAATGATGGAGTAGTGTTGAAGTAATGGCACATTCTGGGGTAGTTCTGATGGGGTGACACACTGTGCGGTAGTACAGTTGTGACATAATGTGGGATGGGATTGATGGAGTGACACTGTGCGGTAGCACTGATGGAGTGACGCACTGTAGGGTAGTACTGGTGTAATGGTATACTGTTGAATAGTACTGATGGAGTGCCCCATCTACACTAGTCCCACCTGCCCACACTGACCAACATGCCCCATCTACACTAGTCCCACATGCCCACACTGACCAACATGCCCCATCTACACTAGTCCCACCTGCCCACACCGTCCAACATGCCCCATCTACACTAGTCCCACCTGCCCACACCGGCCAACATGCCCCATCTACACTAGCCCCACCCGCCCACACAGACCAACATGTGCTAGGAGGATGCTAGGAGGCTGCAGAGTGACTTGGATAGATTAGGCGAGTGGGCAAATGCATGGCAGATGCAATATAATGTGGATAAATGTGATGTTATCCACTTTGGCGGCAAGAACAGGAAAGCAGAGTATTACCTGAATGGTGACCGATTGGGAGAAGGGGAGATGCAACGTGACCTGGGTGTCATGGTGCACCAGTCATTGAAAGCAAGCATGCAGGTGCAGCAGGCAGTGAAGAAAGCGAATGGTATGTTGGCATTCATAGCAAGAGGATTTGAGTATAGGAGCAGGGAGGTTCTGCTGCAGTTGTACAGGGCCTTGGTGAGACCGCACCTGGAGTATTGTGTGCAGTTTTGGTCTCCTAACCTGAGGAAAGACTTTCTTGCCTTAGAGGGAGTACAGAGAAGGTTCACCAGATTGATCCCTGGGATGGTGGGACTTTCATATGAGGAAAGACTGGATAGACTGGGCTTGTACTCGCTGGAATTTAGAAGACTGAGGGGGGATCTTATAGAAACATATAAAATTCTTAAGGGGTTGGAGAGGCTAGATGCGGGAAGATTGTTCCCAATGTTGGGGGAGTCCAGAACTAGGGGTCACAGCTTAAGGATAAGGGGGAAGTCTTTTAGGACCGAGATGAGAAAACATTTCTTCACACAGAGAGTGGTGAATCTGTGGAATTCTCTGCCACAGAAGGTAGTTGAGGCCAGTTCATTGGCTATATTTAAGAGTTAGATGTGGCCCTTTTTGCTAAAGGGATCAGGGGGTATGGAGAGAAGGCAGGTACAGGCTACTGAGCTGGATGATCAGCCAGAGAGATGGCGTCCTCTGTGGATGTGTTTGCACATTGACGCGAGTCCAGTGAGTCAGTGATGCTGGATTTGATGTGTGAGAGGGCCAGCCTTTCAAAGCACTTCTGGATAAATCTGAGGTTGTCCACTTTGGTGGCAAGAACGGGAAAGCAGACTATTATCTGAATGGTGGCCGATTAGGAGAAGGGGAGACGCAACGTGACCTGGGTGTCGTGGTGCACCAGTCATTGAAAGTAGGCATGCAGGTGCAGCGGGCAGTGGAGAAAGCCAATGGTATGGTGGCATTCATAGGGAGGGGATTTGAGTATAGGAGCAGGGAGGTTCTGCTGCAGTTGTACAGGGCATTGGTGAGACTGCACCTGGAGTATTGCGTACAGTTTTGGTCTCCTAGTTTGAGTTTAGGAGCAAAGGGGTCCTTCTGCAGTCGTACAGGGCCCTGGTGAGACCGCACCTGGAGTATTGCGTACAGTTTTGGTCTCCTAATCTGAGGAAAGACATTCTTGCCATGGAGGGAGTACAGAGAAGGTTCACCAGATTGATTCCTGGAATGGCAGGACTTTCATATGAAGATAGACTGGATAGACTCGGCTTGTACTCGCTGGAATTTAGAAGATTGAGGGGAGAAACGTACAAAATTTTTAAGGGGTCGGACAGGCTAGATGCAGGAAGATTGTTCCCGATGTTGGGGAAGTCCAGAACCAGGGGTCACAGTTTAAGGATAAAGGGGAAGTCTTTTAGGACCGAGATGAGAACTTTTTTTTCCACACAGAGAGTGGGTACTGATTGAGAACGATCAGCCGCGATCACATTGAATGGCGGTGCGTACAGGCTCGAAGGGCCGAATGGCCTCCTCCTGCACCTATTGTAAGAGAGAGCAGGGGGAGAGAGAGATGGAAGGGGAGCCAGCAAGCAAGGACAAACATTGACACAAAGAAACAGTGAGCACATGTGGCGGCCATTTTGTTGAAATAAACAGTGAGCACATGTGGCGGCCATTTTGTTGAAATAAACAGTGAGCACATGTGGCCCTTCATAAGCCCACAACTTCCCCAAGGCTCAGCGATCCCACCAATTATCAATTAGCAGCCCGCCCGACGGGCGACATTGTCCACACCCAGTCTCCACCTCTTGCTATTAAAAGATATTTTATAAATGAAAGCTCGTAGCTTTTTGAGGTATAAAATATCTTTTTAATAACAAGATTAAATAGCTCTCCCCCTTCTCTTTCCCCTCCTCTCTCTCTCCCCCTCCTCTCTCTCCCCCTCCTCTCTCTCTCCCCCTCCTCTCTCTCCCCTCCTCTCTCTCCCCTCCTCTCTCTCCCCCTCCTCTCTCTTCCCCTCCTCTCTCCCTCCCTCACTCCATCCCTCCCTCTCTCCCTCCCTCCCTCTCTCTCACCCAAACAAAAAACTATGAGCTTTCATTTATAAAATATCTTTTAATAGCAAGAGGTGGATAGCCATCATGCCCCATCTACACTAGTCCCACCCGCCCACACCGTCCATCATGCCCCATCTACACTAGTCCCACCCGCCCACACTGACCAACATGCCCCATCTACACTAGTCCCACCTGCCCACACCGTCCATCATGCCCCATCTACACTAGTCCCACCCGCCCACACCGTCCATCATGCCCCATCTACACTAGTCCCACCCGCCCACACCGTCCATCATGCCCCATCTACACTAGTCCCACCTGCCCACACTGACCAACATGCCCCATCTACACTAGTCCCACCAGCCCACACTGACCAACATGCCCCATCTACACTAGTCCCACCCGCCCACACCGTCCATCATGCCCCATCTACACTAGTCCCACCTGCCCACACTGACCAACATGCCCCATCTACACTAGTCCCACCTGCCCACACTGACCAACATGCCCCATCTACACTAGTCCCACCTGCCCACACCGTCCATCATGCCCCATCTACACTAGTCCCACCTGCCCACACTGACCAACATGCCCCATCTACACTAGTCCCACCTGCCCACACCGTCCATCATGCCCCATCTACACTAATCCCACCTGCCCACACTGACCAACATGCCCCATCTACACTAGTCCCACCTGCCCACACCGGCCAACATATCTGTTTATAATTTAAAGCTCGTAGCTTATTGATAAATTTATAAATTATAGCTCGCAGTTTTTTGATAAATTTATAAATCAAAGCTCGTAGCTTTTTGAGTTTGTTTGTGTGTGTGTGAATCTCTCTCTCTCTCCTCTCTCTCCCCTTCCCTCTCTCTCTCTCCCCCTCCTCTCTCTCCACCTCTTGCTATTAAAAGATATTTTATAAATGAAAGCTTGTAGCTTTTTGATAAATTTATAAATTAAAGCTCGTAGCTTTTTGATAAATTTATTTTATTTGATAAATTCCACTGGAATTCTCTGCCAGTGGAACTCTCTGCCACAGAAGGTAGTTGAGGCCAGTTCATTGGCTATATTTAAGAGGGAGTTGGATGTGGCCCTTGTGGCTAAAGGGATCAGGGGGTATGGAGAGAAGGCAGGTACAGGATACTGAGCTGGATGATCAGCCATGATGATATTGAATGGCGGTGCGTACAGGCTCGAAGGGCCGAATGGCCTACTCCTGCACCTATTTTCTATGTTTCTGTTTCTATAAATTAAAGCTCGTAGCTTTTTGAGTTTGTTTGTACGTGGGTGAATCTCTCTCTCTCCCCCTCTCTCTCCCTCCCTCCCCATCTCACCCTCCCTCCCTCTCTCTCTCTCTCTCCCTCCCTCCCTCCCTCCCTCCCTCCCTCCCTCCCTTTCTCAAACTCTCCAAAACTATATATTTTTTTAAAATCTCCACTTTATTCCAGAGCTCAGGGCTACACAATAGAAGCGATTATCACATTGGAGTAACCAGACATGAAGGCAGCTTCGGCCCTTGTTTTACATTCACACCTCCGAGAATGTGTACTGCAAAAGCCAGCACAGACAGACAGACGAGTTGTTTGCAAAGATACCTGAGGACAGGGAATGTAGCTAGTTTTAAATCTGGGACAGAGAGTTTGAATCTGGCTATTGAACCTCTGGCAGAACTAATAAGATCAGATTCAGACATTAAAGGATTTAAATTTAATCAGGAAGATCACAAAATTACTTTATTTGCAGATGATGTCCTAATTTGTCTTACTAGACCATTGGAATCCTTAAGAAAATTATATTTCAGATTGGAAGAATACGGGAAAGGATCAGGATATAAAATTAATAAAGATAAAACTGAAATAATCCCTCTTTTTGAAGGCAATTATGACCAATGTAAAAGAGAAAGTCAGTTTAAATGGCAAGAGTGTCTCTGGAAAAATTAACATGGAAATTTGAATTAGGTGGACTGCAATTACCAAATTTTAAAAATTATTATCTGGCAGCACAAATGAGTTTTATTTCATCCTTTTATCAAGAGGGTGGAAAAACAGCATGGGTTAAAATTGAAATGGATAAAATAAAAGAGTTATGTCCAGAAGAATTTATATATAAATGGGAAGCGAAGCTATTAGTTAAGGATAAAGAGTCACCTTTGCTAAAACATTTAATTAATACATTGTTGAAAACAGTTAAAGTTAATGATAAAAGATTTGTTTTAACAGCTAAAACTCCATTAGTAAAAAATAGATTATTGCCGTTTGCTTGGAATAATCAAATACTACAAGTCTGGGAACAGAAGGGTATTAAACATATAGGAGATTGCTATGAAGGAAATAACTTTTTGACATTTTCTCAATTGAGAAATAAATATCAAATTCCAGGGAATAGTATTTTTTTCTATTATCAATTACAATCTTTTTTAAGGGAAAAGATAGGTCATTCAATGTCTCTATTTCAGATTAAAGGAATTGAATCCTTGATTCAGGGCAAGGGAATAAAAAAAATTATATCATCAATGTATAAATTATTACAAAAATCTAGTCCAAAGATAGGAATTCAAAAATCAAGACAAAGATGGGAAACAGATCTTAATATTATCATTGATGAACCAAGTTGGGAAAGACTGTGTTTAGATAGTATGAAAAATACTATTAATATGAGATATAGTTTAGTACAATATAATTTTTTACATCAACTATATTTACCCCCGAAAAAATTAAACAATTTAAAACCAAACTCATCTGAAATTTATTTTAGATGCAACCAAGACGTGGGTACTTTTTACACTCCACATGGGCATGTCTGAAGGCAACTCCTTTTTGGAAAGACCTAAAACATTTTTTGGAACAATTGATGAATAAGATCATACCATTGGATTCAAGGTTGTTTTTATTGGGAGATACAAAAGGAATATTACCAAAGCTAATTTTAGATAAACATCAGGAAAGATTTCTCAAAATAGCAATAGCAGTAGCAAAAAAATGTGTAGCGGTCACTTGGAAAGATCAAAATGAAATAAGATTTGAAAGATGGTATGCAGAAATGTGTAGTTGTATCCCATTAGAAAAAGCTACGTATAATCTGAGAAATGGATATGACTTCTTCTTGAAGGTGTGGAACCCATTCATTTTAAAGCTAGGATTAAGAATTGGAAATATTTAAATTCAGGATTGTTTTGATACCTTTAATAAGAATTTAATAAGAAATTACCCGGAAGTGTCTCATTCTGGACTCCAGGTTTCTTTCTTTCTCTCTTTCTTTTTCTTTTTCTTTTTCCTTCTTTTTAACTGGGGGGGTGGGGGAAGGGGGGGGGTGGTGAGAGGGGAGATAATACAGAACAATACATGTATAATCGAACACTGAAAAAGTCTGGTCTACCCCAACAGCTGCTGACGACCTTCTACCGCTGCACCATAGAGAGCATCCTAACGCATGGCATCCCTGTGTGGTACCTCAGCTGCACGGAGGCAGAAAGGAAAGCTCTACAGCGGGTAGTCCATAGAGCTCAGAGGGCCATCGGAACACAGCTACCAGACTTGGAGGGCATCTACAACACACGATGCCTCAGAAAAGCCACCAGCATCCACAAAGACTCTTCACACCCCTGCAACAGTCTGTTCGAACTCCTTCCATCGGGCAGACGATACAAGGCCTTCTACGCCCGCACCTCCAGACTCAGGAACAGCTTCATCCCCAGGGCCATAGCTGCTATGAACCGGTCCTGCTGAGCCGGATGGCCACAACGCATAGATCAACTTGCACTTTACCCTGTCCAAAACTGTTACGACAGTTTTGTTTCGTTGGGTTGCTGCTGTCTAAATTACCTAAATTATTGCATCGTATGGGAGGCGCATTCCCAATCTCGTTGTACCCCTGGGTACAATGACAATAAAGATATATTGTATTGTATTGTATTGTATAATGTAGTTATTATTGCTTACTATGAAATGTAACTTGTATGAGTTCTGTTAAAACTTAAATAAAATTTATTAAATAAAAAATAAAAAAAGAGAGTTTGAATCTGTGGGATTCTCTGCCTCAGAGGGCAGTGGGGGCCAATTCTCTGAATACATTCAAGAGAGAGCTAGATAGAGCTCTTAAGGATAGCGGAGTCAGGGGTATGGGGAGAAGGCAGGAACGGGGTACTGATTGAGAATGATCAGCCATGATCACATTGAATGGCGGTGCGTACAGGCTCGAAGGGCCGAATGGCCTCCTCCTGCACCTATTGTCTATTGAAACATACAGAATAGTGAAAGGCTTGAATAGAGTGGATGTGGAGAGGATGTTTCCACTAGTGGGAGAGTCTAGGACTAGTCATAGCCTCAGAATTAAAGGACAGAGAGTCCTTTAGGAAGGAGATGAGGAGAGATTTCTTTAGTCAGAGGGTGGTGAATCTGTGGGATTCTTTGCCACAGAAGGCTGTGGAGGACAAGTCGGTGGATATTTGTAAGACAGAGATAGATAGATTCTGAATTAGTACAGGTGTCAGAGGTTATGGGGAGAAGGCAGGAGAATGGGGTTGGGAGAGAGAGATAGGTCAGCCATGATTGAATGGCAGAGTAGACCTGATGGGCCGAATGGCCCAATTCTACTCCTATCATGATAACGGCGAGCCGAGGCCTAGCTGGTGGAGTTTGGTGACGAGCTTGGTGGGGGATGAGCGTGTTTGAAGGCAGAGCTAGAGTCAATGAGTAGCATCCTCGCGTACGT
This sequence comes from Rhinoraja longicauda, assembly GCF_053455715.1. NCBI lineage: Eukaryota > Metazoa > Chordata > Chondrichthyes > Rajiformes > Arhynchobatidae > Rhinoraja > Rhinoraja longicauda. The sequence goes on from NW_027601614.1 coordinate 87,425, forward strand.
GCCCTGTCTCTCCAGGTGAGTCAGGACAGTGTGAAGAGCCAGAGAGATGGCATCCTCTGTGGATGTGTTTGCACATTGACGTGAGTCCAGTGAGTCAGTGATGCTGGATTTGATGTGTGAGAGGGCCAGCCTTTCAAAGCACTTCTGGATAAATGTGAGGTTGTCCACTTTGGTGGCAAGAACGGGAAAGCAGACTATTATCTGAATGGTGGCCGATTAGGAGAAGGGGAGACGCAACGAGACCTGGGTGTCGTGGTGCACCAGTCATTGAAAGTAGGCATGCAGGTGCAGCGGGCAGTGGAGAAAGCCAATGGTATGGTGGCATTCATAGGGAGGGGATTTGAGTATAGGAGCAGGGAGGTTCTGCTGGAGTTGCACAGGGCATTGGTGAGACCGCACCTGGAGTATTGCGTACAGTTTTGGTCTCCTAGTTTGAGTTTAGGAGCAAAGGGGTCCTTCTGCAGTCGTACAGAGCCCTGGTGAGACCGCACCTGGAGTATTGCGTACAGTTTTGGTCTCCTAATCTGAGGAAAGACATTCTTGCCATGGAGGGAGTACAGAGAAGGTTCACCAGATTGATTCCTGGGATGGCAGGACTTTCATATGAAGATAGACTGGATAGACTCGGCTTGTACTCGCTGGAATTTAGAAGATTGAGGGGAGAAACGTACAAAATTCTTAAGGGGTCGGACAGGCTAGATGCGGGAAGATTGTTCCCGATGTTGGGGAAGTCCAGAACCAGGGGTCACAGTTTAAGGATAAAGGGGAAGTCTTTTAGATGAGAACTTTTTTTTCACACAGAGAGTGGGTACTGATTGAGAACGATCAGCCGCGATCACATTGAATGGCGGTGCGTACAGGCTCGAAGGGCCGAATGGCCTCCTCCTGCACCTATTGTGAGAGAGAGGAGGGGGAGAGAGAGATGGAAGGGGAGCCAGCAAGCAAGGACAAACATTGACACAAAGAAACAGTGAGCACATGTGGTGGCCATTTTGTTGAAATAAACAGTGAGCACATGTGGCCCTTCATAAGCCCACAACTTCCCCAAGGCTCAGCGATCCCACCAATTATCAATTAGCAGCCCGCCCGACGGGCGACATTGTCCACACCCAGTCTCCACCTCTTGCTATTAAAAGATATTTTATAAATTAAAGCTCGTAGCTTTTTGAGGTATAAAATATCTTTTTAATAACAAGATTAAATAGCTCTCCCCCTTCTCTTTCCCCTCCTCTCTCTCCCCTCTCTCTCCCCCTCCTCTCTCTCCCCCTCCTCTCTCTCTCCCCCTCCTCTCTCTCCCCCTCCTCTCTCTCCCCCTCCTCTCTCTCCCCCTCCTCTCTCTTCCCCTCCTCTCTCCCTCCCTCACTCCATCCCTCCCTCTCTCCCTCCCTCCCACTCTCTCCCCCAAACAAAATAGCAAGAGGTGGATAGCCATCATGCCCCATCTACACTAGTCCCACCCGCCCACACCGTCCATCATGCCCCATCTACACTAGTCCCACCTGCCCACACTGACCAACATGCCCCATCTACACTAGTCCCACCTGCCCACACTGACCAACATGCCCCATCTACACTAGTCCCACCCGCCCACACCGTCCATCATGCCCCATCTACACTAGTCCCACCTGCCCACACTGACCAACATGCCCCATCTACACTAGTCCCACCTGCCCACACTGACCAACATGCCCCATCTACACTAGTCCCACCTGCCCACACCGTCCATCATGCCCCATCTACACTAGTCCCACCTGCCCACACTGACCAACATGCCCCATCTACACTAGTCCCACCTGCCCACACCGTCCATCATGCCCCATCTACACTAGTCCCACCTGCCCACACTGACCAACATGCCCCATCTACACTAGTCCCACCTGCCCACACCGGCCAACATGCCTGTTTATAATTTAAAGCTCGTAGCTTATTGATAAATTTATAAATTATAGCTCGCAGTTTTTTGATAAATTTATAAATCAAAGCTCGTAGCTTTTTGAGTTTGTTTGTGTGTGTGTGAATCTCTCTCTCTCTCTCCTCTCTCTCCCCTTCCCTCTCTCTCTCCACCTCCTCTCTCTCCACCTCTTGCTATTAAAAGATATTTTATAAATGAAAGCTCGTAGCTTTTTGATAAATTTATTTTATTTGATAAATTCCACTGGAATTCTCTGCCAGTGGAACTCTCTGCCACAGAAGGTAGTTGAGGCCAGTTCATTGGCTATATTTAACAGGGAGTTGGATGTGGCCCTTGTGGCTAAAGGGATCAGGGGGTATGGAGAGAAGGCAGGTACAGGCTACTGAGCTGGATGATCAGCCATGATCATATTGAATGGCGGTGCGTACAGGCTCGAAGGGCCGAATGGCCTACTCCTGCACCTATTTTCTATGTTTCTGTTTCTATAAATTAAAGCTCGTAGCTTTTTGAGTTTGTTTGTACGTGGGTGAATCTCTCTCTCTCCCCTCTCTCTCCCTCCCTCCCCATCTCACCCTCCCTCCCTCTCTCTCTCTCTCTCTCCCTCTCTCCCTCCCTCCCTCCCTCCCTCCCTTTCTCAAACTCTCCAAAACTATATATTTTTTTAAAATCTCCACTTTATTCCAGAGCTCAGGGCTACACAATAGAAGCGATTATCAGATTGGAGTAACCAGACATGAAGGCAGCTTCGGCCCTTGTTTTACATTCACACCTCCGAGAATGTGTACTGCAAAAGCCAGCACAGACAGACAGACGAGTTGTTTGCAAAGATACCTGAGGACAGGGAATGTAGCTAGTTTTAAATCTGGGACAGAGAGTTTGAATCTGGCTATTGAACCTCTGGCAGAACTAATAAGATCAGATTCAGACATTAAAGGATTTAAAGTTAATCAGGAAGATCACAAAATTACTTTATTTGCAGATGATGTCCTAATTTGTCTTACTAGACCATTGGAATCCTTAAGAAAATTATATTTCAGATTGGAAGAATACGGGAAAGTATCAGGATATAAAATTAATAAAGATAAAACTGAAATAATGCCTCTTTTTGAAGGCAATTATGACCAATGTAAAAGAGAAAGTCAGTTTAAATGGCAAAAAGAAGGCATTAAGTACTTAGGAGTTAAAGTAGATAATAAGTTAAATAATTTGTATAAATTAAATTATAAACCATTAATAAAAAAAATAGATGAGGACCTGAAGAAATGGATGAATCTTCCAATAACATTGCTAGGGAGAGTGAACTGTATTAAGATGAATATTTTTCCGAGGATACAGTATTTATTCCAAACACTGCCTATACCTTTGCCAAATAAATTTTTTCAAGAATTGAACAAAATTGTGAGGAATTTTCTTTGGAAAGGTAAAATGCCAAGAGTGTCTCTGGAAAAATTAACATGGAAATTTGAATTAGGTGGACTGCAATTACCAAATTTTAAAAATTATTATCTGGCAGCACAAATGAGTTTTATTTCATCCTTTTATCAAGAGGGTGGAAAAACAGCATGGGTTAAAATTGAAATGGATAAAATAAAAGAGTTATGTCCAGAAGAATTTATATATAAATGGGAAGCGAAGCTATTAGTTAAGGATAAAGAGTCACCTTTGCTAAAATATTTAATTAATACATTGTTGAAAACAGTTAAAGTTAATGATAAAAGATTTGTTTTAACAGCTAAAACTCCATTAGTAAAAAATAGATTATTGCCGTTTGCTTGGAATAATCAAATACTACAAGTCTGGGAACAGAAGGGTATTAAACATATAGGAGATTGCTATGAAGGAAATAACTTTTTGACATTTTCTCAATTGAGAAATAAATATCAAATTCCAGGGAATAGTATTTTTTTCTATTATCAATTACAATCTTTTTTAAGGGAAAAGATAGGTCATTCAATGTCTCTATTTCAGATTAAAGGAATTGAATCCTTGATTCAGGGCAAGGGAATAAAAAAAATTATATCATCAATGTATAAATTATTACAAAAATCTAGTCCAAAGATAGGAATTCAAAAATCAAGACAAAGATGGGAAACAGATCTTAATATTATCATTGATGAACCAAGTTGGGAAAGATTGTGTTTAGATAGTATGAAAAATACTATTAATGTGAGATATAGTTTAGTACAATATAATTTTTTACATCAACTATATTTAACCCCGAAAAAATTAACCAATTTAAAACCCACAGAGAGTGGGTACTGATTGAGAACGATCAGCCGTGATCACATTGAATGGCGGTGCGTACAGGCTCGAAGGGCCGAATGGCCTCCTCCTGCACCTATTGTGAGAGAGAGGAGGGGGAGAGAGAGAGGGAAGGGGAGCCAGCAAGCAAGGACAAACATTGACACAAAGAAACAGTGAGCACATGTGGCGGCCATTTAGTTGAATGAAACAGTGAGCACATGTGGCTCTCTCTCTCTCCCCCTCTCTCTCCCCCTCCTCTCTCTCCCCCTCCTCTCTCTTCCCCTCCTCTCTCCCTCCCTCACTCCATCCCTCCCTCTCTCCCTCCCTCCCTCTCTCTCCCCCAAACAAAAAACTGAGCTTTAATTTATAAAATATCTTTTAATAGCAAGAGGTGGATAGCCATCATGCCCCATCTACACTAGTCCCACCCGCCCACACCGTCCAACATGCCCCATCTACACTAGTCCCACCCGCCCACACCGTCCAACATGCCCCATCTACACTAGTCCCACCCGCCCACACCGTCCAACATGCCCCATCTACACTAGTCCCACCCGCCCACACCGTCCAACATGCCCCATCTACACTAGTCCCACCTGCCCACACTGACCAACATGCCCCATCTACACTAGTCCCACCCGCCCACACAGACCAACATGCCCCATCTACACTAGTCCCACCCGCCCACACCGTCCATCATGCCCCATCTACACTAGTCCCACCCGCCCACACTAACCAACATGCCCCATCTACACTAGTCCCACCTGCCCACACCGTCCATCATGCCCCATCTACACTAGTCCCACCTGCCCACACCGTCCATCATGCCCCATCTACACTAGTCCCACCTGCCCACACTGACCAATATGCCCCATCTACACTAGTCCCACCTGCCCACACCGTCCATCATGCCCCATCTACACTAGTCCCACCTGCCCACACTGACCAACATGCCCCATCTACACTAGTCCCACCTGCCCACACCGTCCAACATGCCCCATCTACACTAGTCCCACCTGCCCACACAGACCAACATGCCCCATCTACACTAGTCCCACCTGCCCACACAGACCAACATGCCCCATCTACACTAGTCCCTCCTGCCCACACCGTCCATCATGCCCCATCTACACTAGCCCCACCTGCCCACACTGACCAACATGCCCCATCTACACTAGTCCCACCCGCCCACACCGACCAACATGCCCCATCTACACTAGTCCCACCTGCCCACACCGACCAACATGCCCCATCTACACTAGTCCCACCTGCCCACACTGACCAACATGCCCCATCTACACTAGTCCCACCTGCCCACACCCACCAACATGCCCCATCTACACTAGTCCCACCTGCCCACACCGTCCATCATGCCCCATCTACACTAGTCCCACCTGCCCACACCGATCAACATGCCCCATCTACACTAGTCCCACCTGCCCACACCGACCAACATGCCCCATCTACACTAGTCCCACCTGCCCACACTGACCAACATGCCCTATCTACACTAGTCCCACCTGCCCACACTGACCAACATGCCCCATCTACACTAGTCCCACCTGCCCACACTGACCAACATGCCCCATCTACACTAGTCCCACCCGCCCACACTGACCAACATGCCCCATCTACACTAGTCCCACCTGCCCACACCGCCCAACATGCCCCTTCTAATCCAGTCCCACCCGCCCACACCGACCAACATGTGCTAGGAGGATGCTAGGAGGCTGCAGAGTGACTTGGATAGATTAGGCGAGTGGGCAAATGCATGGCAGATACAATATAATGTGGATAAATGTGAGGTTATCCACTTTGGCGGCAAGAACAGGAAAGCAGAGTATTACCTGAATGGTGACCGATTGGGAGAAGGGGAGATGCAATGTGACCTGGGTGTCATGGTGCACCAGTCATTGAAAGCAAGCATGCAGGTGCAGCAGGCAGTGAAGAAAGTGAATGGTATGTTGGCATTCATAGCAAGAGGATTTGAGTATAGGAGCAGGGAGGTTCTGCTGCAGTTGTACAAGGCCTTGGTGAGACCGCACCTGGAGTATTGTGTGCAGTTTTGGTCTCCTAACCTGAGGAAAGACTTTCTTGCCTTCGAGGGAGTACAGAGAAGGTTCACCAGATTGATCCCTGGGATGGTGGGACTTTCATATGAGGAAAGACTGGATAGACTAGGCTTATACTCGCTGGAATTTAGAAGACTGAGGGGGGATCTTATAGAAACATATAAAATTCTTAAGGGGTTGGAGAAGCTAGATGCGGGAAGATTGTTCCCGATGTTGGGGGAGTCCAGAACCAGGGGTCACAGCTTAAGGATAAGGGGGAAGTCTTTTAGGACCGAGATGAGAAAACATTTCTTCACACAGAGAGTGGTGAATCTGTGGAATTCTCTGCCACAGAAGGTAGTTGAGGCCAGTTCATTGGCTATATTTAAGAGTTAGATGTGGCCCTTTTTGCTAAAGGGATCAGGGGGTATGGAGAGAAGGCAGGTACAGGCTACTGAGCTGGATGATCAGCCATGATCATATTGAATGGCGGTGCAGGCTCGAAGGGCCGAATGGCCTACTCCTGCACCTATTTTCTATGTTTCTAACATGCCCCATCTACACTAGTCCCACCTGCCCACACCGCCCAACATGCCCCATCTACACTAGTCCCACCTGCCCACACCGCCCAACATGCCCCATCTACACTAGTCCCACCTGCCCACACCGGCCAACATGCCCCATCTACACTAGTCCCACCTGCCCACACCGACCCACATGCCCCATCTACACTAGTCCCACCGGCCCACACCGCCCAACATGCCCCATCTACACTAGTCCCACCTGCCCACACCGCCCAACATGCCCCATCTACACTAGTACCACCTGCCCACAATGGCCAACATGCCCCATCTACACTAGTCCCACCTGCCCACACCGACCAACATGCCCCATCTACACTAGTCCCACCTGCCCACACCGGCCAACATGCCCCATCTACACTAGTCCCGCTTGCCCACACCGACCAACATGCCCCATCTACACTAGCCCCACCTGCCCACACCAGCCATCATGCCCCATCTACACTAGTCCCACCCGCCCACACAGACCAACATGACCCATCTACACTAGTCCCACCTGCCCACACTGGCCAACATGCCCCATCTACACTAGTCCCACCTGCCCACACCGACCAACAAGCCCCATCTACACTAGTCCCACCTGCCCACTCCGACCAACATGCCCCATCTACACTAGTCCCACCTGCCCACACCGACCAACATGCCCCATCTACACTAGTCCCACCTGCCCACACCGACCAACATGCCCCATCTCACTAGTCCCACCTGCCCACACCGACCAACATGCCCCATCTACACTAGTCCCACCTGCCCACACCGACCAACATGCCCCATCTACACTAGTCCCACCTGCCCACACCGACCAACATGCCCCATCTACACTAGTCCCACCTGCCCATACCGACCAACATGCCCCATCTACACTAGTCCCATCTGCCCACACCGACCAACATGCCCCATCTACACTAATCCCACCGGCCCACAGCGGCCAACATGCCCCATCTACACTAGTCCCACCTGCCCACACCAACCAACATGCCCCATCTACACTAGTCCCACTTGCCCACACCGACCAACATGCCGCATCTACACTAGTCCCACCTGCCCACAACGACCAACATGCCGGTTTATAAATTAAAGCTCGTAGCTTTTTGATAAATTTAAAAATTAAAGTTCGTAGCTTTTTGATAAATTTATCAATTAAAGCTCGTAGCTTTTTGAGTTTGTTTGTGTGTGTGTGAATCTCTCTCTCTCTCTCTCCTCTCTCTCCCCTTCCCTCTCTCTCGCCCCCTCCTCTCTCTCCACCTCTTGCTATTAAAAGATATTTTATAAATTAAAGTTCGTAGCTTTTTGATAAATTTATCAATTAAAGCTCGTAGCTTTTTGATAAATTGACAAATTAAAGCTCGCAGCTTTTTGATAAATTTATAAATTAAAGCTCGTAGCTTTTTTGTAAATTTAAAAATCAAAGCTCGTAGCTTTTTGGTAAATTTAAAAATGTGTACTGCAAAAGGCAAGGCAGACAGACAAGTTGTTTGCAAAGATACCTGAGGACAGGAAATGCGGCTAGTTTTCCATCTGTGACAATGGCCGAAACTGCCTTCATGTAAAGGTTACCCCAATGTGATAATGGTTTCTATTGTGGAGCACCCTTGGGTGCCTTGAGCACTGAAACCTGTGCACAGAGTTTAGCTCAGAGAGTTAACTTGGAACAGGTTTATTCCAAATAAGGTAAAGGCATCTGTTTGTGGAATTTGTGTGTGTGTCACCTCAGCTCCTCAATAAATAAAAAGCTGCATGCTGCTAATTGCAGTATTGGGAGCTCAGACCAGCCAACTCTGGCATCGAACCTGTAACCTCTGCCAACTCCTGCAAGTGGGTAAGCTTCTTGTGTTTTAAATCCATTAGTGTGTTGTCTATTTTTTTGTGTTAATTGAATTTAATGTAGTTTAGTTAAACACGGTTCAAATCAATGTAATTCAGTTTAGCTTTATTTAATTTAATGTAGTTTAGTTAAACACGGTTCAAATCAATTTAATTCAGTTTATCTTTATTTAATTTAATGTAGTTTAGTTAAACATGATTCAAACCAATTAAATTCAGTTTAACTTTATTTAATTTAATGTAGTTTAGTTAAACACGGTTCAAACCAATGTAATTCAGTTTAACTTTATTTGATTTAATGTAGTTTAGTTAAACATGATAGTCCCCTTTAGGGAGAGGAGTGGGAGAGAGAGGGGGAGGGAGAGAGGGAGGGAGAGAGGGAGGGGGAGGGGGAGAGGGAGAGGGAGAGGGAGAAGAGGGAGGGAGAGAGAGAGGAGGGGGAGAGAGAGCTTTATTTAATTTAATGTAGTATAGTTCACTAATAGTTCTCTTTAGGGAGAGAGAGAGGGGGGGAGAGAGTGTGTGAGAGAGAGAGAGAGAGAGAGAGAGAGAGAGAGAGAGAGACAGAGAGAGAGAGAGAGAGAGAGAGAGAGAGCACAAACAAACTCAAAAAGCTGTGAGCTTTAATTTATAAATAGTTTTAAACAGTTCACTTTAGTTCTCTGCAGTGTAGTTTAATTCACTAAACCTCATGATAATCAGATTGAATGATTGATTCTCTCTCATACACACTCTCTCTCTCTCTCTCTCTCTCTCTCTTGCTCTCTCTTCTCACCCCTCCCAAACTGTTAATATTAAAATGGGGAATCCCTGCATTTGTTAGAGAGAGAGCAAGAGAGAGAGAGAGACTTCAAATAAGGGATTTTGTGTAAATTTGGAAATGAATATCTGCATTGAATGTGTAACCTGTGGAAATGTCGGATGGAGTTGTTGAAAAGAGAATGTTTTTTAAAATATTTATTACTTTAAAAAAGTATTTTTTGATATTTTTTTTAAAACGTGCCTGTTTTATTGCTGATGTGATAAAGAATAAACAAGTGTTGTGTGTTATCAAAAATGTTTATTCATGTAGGATTTCTAACTTTAACTAATACAATCTGCATTTTGGAATATGTGGCAGCTTAATTAAATATATTGATGTCAGAGATTTGTCAGTATTGTTCAGCCCTTGTCTGCAGAACCACGGGCTTTTCGTTTGATTGACACCTGCCAGTCTGGGCTCAGGGTGATCTACAGGATGGACAATGGTCCAGGAGTTCCTTCAAATTGATACCTTGCTGAATGATTTTGCAAACTGACTCTGAGTGCATCGATCCTATTGGGGTTTTGCAGCACAGTGCATTGAGCTGTCCTTTGTATTATTGGTTCAGGGAGATAGATGCCTGTTATGTCTGTTTGGTCCCTCAGGTTGGAGGGGGCAGATAAAAGAGATGGTGATCACAAGCTTGGTGGTAGATCCTCATGGGAAATATTTATTGATGTAGGATTCATAACTTGAACTAATACAATCTGCATTTTGGAATATGCAGCAGCTTAAATAAATATTTATTTATGTAGGATTCATAACTTTAACTAATACAATCTGCATTTTGAAATGTGGGATGGAGTTGTTGAAAAGAAAAAGTTAAAAAAATATTTAATATTCTGAAAAAGTATTTTTTGATATTTTTTTAAAAACTTGCTGATGGGATAAAGAATTAAAAAGTGTTGTGTTTTATCAAAAACATTTTATCCAAAATATTTATATATGTAGGATTCATACATGCTTACTGAAATGGCGGGGTTGCTTACTGAAATGGCGGAGGCAGAGGACGGAGCGGCGGGGTTTGCTTACTAAAATGGCGGAGGCAGAGCGCACAGCGGCGGGGTTTGTTTACTAAAATGGCGGAGGCAGAGGACGGAGCGGCGGGGTTTGCTTACTAAAATGGCGGGGTTGCTTACTAAAATAGCGGGGGCAGAGCGCACAGCGGCAGGGTTTGCTTACTAATATGGCGGAGGCAGAGGGGGAGCAGCGGGTTTGATTACTGAAATGGCGGGGGAGAGCGCACAGCTGCGTTATTTGCTTACTAAAATGGCGGGGTAGCTTACTGAAATGGCTGGGGCAGGCGCACAGCGGCTGGGTTCGCTTACTAAAATGGCGTGTTTTCCTTACTGAAATGGCGGGAGGGTTGCTTACTGAAATGGCGGGAGGGTTGCTTACTGAAATGGCTGGGGCAGAGCGAAATGCGGCGGGGTTTGCTTACTAAAATGGCGGGGGTTGCTTACTGAAATGGCGGGGTTTGTTTACTAAAATGGCGGGGGTTCTTACTACATAAGAACGGTGCTGGATCCTCATGATAAATATTTATTTATGTAGGATTCATAACTTGATACAATCTGCATTTTGAAATGTCAGATGGAGTTGTTGAAAAGAAAATTTTTAAAATATTTAATATTCTGAAAAAGTATTTTTTGATATTTTTTTTAAACTTGCATGTTTTGTTGCTGATGGGATAAAGAATAAACAAGTCTTGTGTTTTATCAAAAATATTTTATCAAAAATATTTATTTATGTAGGATTTCTAACTTTAACTAATACAATCTGCATTTTGGAATATGCAGCAACTTAAATAAAAAAATATTTATGTAGGATTTATGTGTTTTATTGCTGATGGGATAAAGAATAAAGAAGTCTTGTGTTTTATCAAAAATATTTCATTTATGTAGGATTCAAAAACTTTATCTAATACAATCTGCATTTGGGAATATGCAGCAACTTAAATAAATATTTATTTATGTAGGATTCATAACTTTATCTAATACAATCTGCATTTGGGAATATGCAGCAACTTAAATAAATATTTATTTATGTAGGATTCATAACTTTATCTAATACAATCTGCATTTGGAATATGCAGCAACTTAAATAAATATTTATTTATGTAGGATTCATAACTTTATCTAATACAATCTGCAGACCGTTTGATTGACACCTGCCAGTCTGGGCTCAGGATGATCTGCAGGATGGACAATGGTCCAGGAGTTCCCCATCAATTCCTTCAAATTGATACCTTGCAGAATGATTTTGCAACTGACCCTGAGTGCATCATTCCTATTGGGTTTTTGCAGGGCACATGGTATCAATGTTTGTCCTTGCTTGCTAGCTGCCTTCCAGAGCTTTCCATACAACACAGAGCACTGAGCTGTCGGTGGTATTATTGGGTCAAGGAGATACCTGTTATGTATGTTTGTATGTATGTATGTATGTGTGGGGTTAATCAATATCTGTTATTGGGTAAGTGTGAGACAACCCTGTGTGTTTCGTCCCTCAGGTTGGAGGGGGCAGATAAAAGAGACGGTGATCACAAGCTTGGGCACGGTCCTCATGGGGACTGCTGGAGTGTCGGTGTCCACTAGACTAGGGGTTAAGCTGAGAAAGGAGCAGCTATCACAGCTATAGGAAGAGGTAAGAGAGAGAGATTGGCCAAATCTCTCTCACTCACTCATACACACACACTCAAAAATGCCTTTTTATTTAGGCTTCCTAACTACAATCTGCATTTTGGAATATGCAGCAGCTTAAATAAATATAGGAGTCAGATTTGTCAGTATTGCTCAGCCCTTGTCTGCAGAACTACACGGGCTTCCCCTTTGATTGACAGACGCCAGTCTGGGCTCAGGGTGATCTGCAGGATGGACAATGGTCCAGGAGTTCCCACCCCCCCACCAACCTGTTAATATTAAAATGGAGAATCCATGCATTTGTCACAGAGAGAGAGAGAGGGAGAGGGAGAGAGAGAGGGGGAGAGAGAGAGAGAGGGAGAGAGAGAGATTTGGAAAGTTTTGAGAAA